>NC_056727.1:564193888-564476388 GCF_019279795.1 Protopterus annectens
TCTAATTTCTTCTTATAATCACTAGCCTTATAATGAAGTGGATATCCAAAACACTTAAATAAAATAAATAGAATTTGCATATCTTGGCATGTTTAAATAGAGCGCTGCTTTCCTTCTTCTTTTCGATAGATTACAAATTTTCCTTTATGCATTTGGACAATTTTGTGAGTAGTCATGCCGATATAAAATGCTTCACAATAAGAAAAAGCTGTAATGTAAACTATACCCATTGAGCTACAATTAATGTGTTCTTTAATAGCTATAGTCCTGCCAAATATGAAATATTTAACATTGGGTCTTTTCATCAGATAATTGTATGCAGTATAAAAATTGTATTTGCATGTACATCTGCGTGTATTAGTTACACATACCTCTCAACCTCTTAGCGCAAGAAATCTAAACAAAGCCTGAAGTAATGGGGGGGGGGGCGAAAAATAGGGACGCATTTTAAATATTGCACGTATAAACTTAGAAAGGTGCTAGGCTAACAGGATTTGTGTTAGCATGCATTTACTGAAGGACATGAAGTCTGAAAGTGAAATGCATGTCATTATTTAGTGACTTTAATCCTTAGATCATCCCAGTGATTTGTCAAAAAAACACAGTTTTTATAAGGAGTAGTCCAAAAATATGAGACAAAAATCTGTGCAGCTGAGAGGTATGCTTAAAGGTACTTTTTGTCTTCATTTTCTAGTATCTGTTTTAATGAACAAGAACGTTTGTATACAAAAGTGAATGAAAGTGCTAAATAAGTCATATTTCTTTCTTTGGGTTATACCATTGTTGGTGCTTTATATTGTGTTTCAGTCATTTTTGCACCAAACTAGTTTACTTGGTATTCATGATTTGAATCATTCATTTTAGTTTATCTACTTTCTGTAATGTGCTGATACATTTAGTTACCTGTTTTCGTCAGATCACCTTGCTTAATGTGCTTATGCATTTAGTCACCCGTTCTTCTCATATCACCTAGCATAATGTGCTGATGCATTTAGTCACCTATTCTCCGCATATCACCTAGCATAATGTGCTGATGCATTTAGTCACCTGTTCTGCTCAGCTCACCCAGCTTACTGTGCTGATGCATTTAGTCATTTGTTCTCCTCAGATCACTTAGCTTAATGTCATATGCATTTAGTCACCTGTTCTCCTCAGATCACCTAACTTTATGTGCTGATGCATTTAGTAACCTGTTCTCCTTTGATCATCTTGCTTAATGTTCTGATGCATTTAGTCACCTGTTCTCCTTAGATCACATTGCTTAATGTGTTGATGCATTTAGTAACCTGTTCTCCTTTGATCATCTTGCTTAATGTGCTGATGCAGTTAGTCACCTGTTCTCCTTAGATCACCTTGCTTAATGTACTGATGCATTTAGTCACCTGTTCTCCTTAGATCACCTTGCTTAATGTGCTGATGCATTTAGTCACCTTTTCTCCTCATATCACCTAGTATAATGTGCTGATGCATTTAGTCATCTGTTCCCCTTAGATCACTTTGTTTAATGCGCTGATGCATTTAGTCACATGTTCTTTGATCATATTGCTTAATGTGCTGATGCATTTAGTCACCTGTCCTCCTCACATCACCTAATGCGTGGATGCATTTAGTCACCTGTTCTACTCAGATGACCTAGCTTAATGTTCTGATGCATTTAGTCAACTGATCTCCTGAGATCACCTAGCTTAATACACTGATGCATTTTGTCACCTATTCTCCTTAGATCACCTAGATTAATGTGCTGATGCATTTAGTCACCTGTTCTCCTCAGATCACCTTGCTTAATGGATAATGCAGTTAGTCACCTGTTCTCCTCAGATAACCTTGCTTGACGTGCTGATGCATTTAGTCACATGTTCTCCTCAGATAACCTTGCTTGATGTGCTGATGCATTTAGTAACCTGTTCTCAGATCATCTAGCTTAATGTGCTGATGCATTTAGTCACCTGCTCTCCTCAGATCGCCTAGCTTAATCTGCTGATGCATTTCATCACCTGCTCTCCTCAGATCACCTTGCTTAATGGCTGATGCAGTTAGTCACCTGTTCTCCTCAGATCACCTAGCTTCATGTGCTGATGCATTTAGTCACCTTCACTCCTCATATTGCCCTGCTTATTGGCTGATGCAGTTAGTCACCTGTTCTCCTCAGATCACGGAATTTTATGTGCTGATGCATTTAGTCACCTGTTCTCCTTAGATCACCTTGCTTATTGTGGTGATGAATTTAGTCACCTTTTCTCCTCATATCACCTAGCATAATGTGCTGATGCATTTAGTCATCTGTTCCCCTTAGATCACCTTGCTTAATGTGCTGATGCATTTAGTCACATGTTCTCCTTTAATCATCTTGCTTAATGTGCTGATGCATTTAGTCACCTGTCCTCCTCAGATCACCAAATGTGTGGATGCATTTAGTCACCTGTTCTCCTCAGATGATCTAGCTTAATGTGCTGATGCATTTAGTCAAGTGATCCCCTCAGATCACCTAGCTTAATACACTGATGCATTTTGTCACCTATTCTCCTTAGATCACCTAGTTTAATGTGCTGATGCATTTAGTCACCTGTCCTCTTCTGTTTGCTAATGCATTTAGTCACCTGTTCTCCTCAGATAACCCTGCTTGATGTGCTGATGCATTTAGTCACCTGTTCTTCTCAGATCACATAGCTTAATGTGCTGATGCATTTAGTCACCTGCTCTCCTCAGATAACCTTGCTTAATGGATGATGCAGTTAGTCACCTTCTCTCCTCAGATTACCTCGCTTAATGGCTGATGCAGTTAGTCACCTGTTCTCAGATCACCTAGCTTAATGTGCTGATGCATTTAGTCACCTGCTCTCCTCAGATAACCTTGCTTAATGGATGATGCAGTTAGTCACCTTCTCTCCTCAGATTACCTCGCTTAATGGCTGATGCAGTTAGTCACCTGTTCTCAGATCACCTAGCTTAATGTGCTGATGCATTTAGTCACCTGCTCTCCTCAGATAACCTTGCTTAATGGATGATGCAGTTAGTCACCTTCTCTCCTCAGATTACCAATGGCTGATGCAGTTAGTCACCTGTTCTCAGATCACCTAGCTTAATGTGCTGATGCATTTAGTCACCTGCTCTCCTCAGATAACCTTGCTTAATGGATGATGCAGTTAGTCACCTTCTCTCCTCAGATTACCTCGCTTAATGGCTGATGCAGTTAGTCACCTGTTCTCAGATCACCTAGCTTAATGTGCTGATGCATTTAGTCACCTCTCCTCAGATAACCTTGCTTAATGGATGATGCAGTTAGTCACCTTCTCTCCTCAGATTACCTCGCTTAATGGCTGATGCAGTTAGTCACCTGTTCTCAGATCACCTAGCTTAATGTGCTGATGCATTTAGTCACCTGATCTCCTCAGATCACCTAATGTGTGGATTAATTCAGTCACCCGTTCTCCTCACTTCACCTATCTTAATGTGCTGATGCATTTAGTCACCTGTCCTCCTCAGATTACCCAGCTTAGCACTCTATTTCTCCAGCATATTTGCACCTGCAGCACACAACTGCTGCCCACTCTTCCTTGCAAAAGCACTCCAAATCTGTCAGATTGCAAGGGCATCTCTTGTGTACAGCCCTCTTCAAGTCACCCCACAGATTTTCTATTGGATTTAGGTCTGGGCTCTGGCTTAGCCATTCCAAAACTTTATTTTTCTTCTGGTGAAGCCATTCTTTTTTTGATTTGGATGTATGCTTGGGGTCATTGTCATGTTGAAAGGTGAAATTCATCTTCATCTTCAGCTTTCTAGCAGATGCCTGAAGGTTTTGGGCCAAAAGTGACTGGTATTTAGAACTGTTCATAATTCCCTCCACCTTGACTAAAGCCTCAGTTCTAGCTGAAGAAAAGCAACCCAAAGCATGATACTGCCACCACCGTGCTTCACTATTGGGATGGTGTTCTTTTGGTGATGCAAAGTGTTGTTTTTGGACCAAATGTACCTTTTGGAATTGTGGCCAAAAAGTTCAACCTTGGTCTTATCAGACCATAACAAATTTTCCCACATGCTTTTGGGAGACTTGATGTATTGTTTTACAAATTTTAGCTGGGCCTGGGTGTTTTTCTGTGCAAGAAATGGCTTCCTTCTTGCAACCCTATTCCATAGGCCAGACATATGGACAATATAGGAGATAGTTTTCACATGTAGTACACAACCAGTACTTGCCAGAAATTCCTGCAGCTCCTTCAGTGTTGCTGTAGGTCTCTTGGCAGCCTCCCTGACCAGTTTTTGTCTTGTCTTTTCATTAATTTTGGAGGGACATCTAGTTCTTTGCAACATCACTGTTGTCCCATATTTTTTCCACTTTTTGATGACTGTCTTCACTGTGTTCCACGGTATATCCAATGCTGTGGACATTTTTTTGTACCCTTCTCCTGACTGATAGCTTTCAAGAACGAGATCCCTTTGATGCTTTGTAAACTCTTGGCTGTAGCTCGCAACTGAGTAAATGTTAGGAAAATCCTACTAGGACAGCTAAACTTTATTTGAGGTTAATTACAGTCTCTTTAATTGATGCAGATGTGTACCCAAGAAGAGTGAATGCTGTAATTAAAGTAAAAGGTACTTCAACAAAGTATTATTTTAAGGGTGTGCACACTTATGCAACCAGCTTATTGTATGTTTTTTATTTTTTATATTTTTCTCCAACAGATTTGTTTGTTTTTCAATTGAATTGTACAGGTTATAGGTCAAATTAGACATGGGAAAAGTTTTGAAATTACTTATTGTCGTCTCATTTTTTTTATATCACAAAATCCTGGCATTTTAACAGAGGTGTGCACACTTTTTATATCCACTGTATACATATATAACATGTCTAGAGCTTCATTATTAGAGGCTTGACATACATGATATGAATATGTTGTCAATACACTCAAAAGTCGCATACATGACGCAAAAGAAGTAATAAACTATAGTTGGCTTTAATTTACAGTAATAAACCACTGGATATGAACAAATAATGAAATACTATTTAAAAAACATTGTAGAACAGCTATTCATTTACTTTAATATAATCTTACAAAGATGGGATAGAAGGGTTTGAAAGTACATTTATCTTATGGTGGGGCACACTACAAAACTCAAACCAAAGCAGATCCGAACCAAAAACAAGGTAAAGTATATCCAAAGGCTTGAAAGGAATGGAACAGTCCAACATATCTTGAATGAAAATTGACTTTAATGAAGAACAAATAAAAAGTTGAACATTACATCAAGCGCTTTCGCCTGGAGTCATACCAGGCTTTATCAAGATAAACCATCATTAAAAATCCAGTGCTTAAATAAATTAAAACAAATACATCAACATAAGCAAACTACAAGCCAAACTTGCAGTATCTTAAGGCAACAATAAATTAATTTTGACAGCATTGTAAAACAACTTTTTAAGTCTCTAACATAACCTGGTGGTTTGCTAGTTTTAATGTTTAATTAGCATATTTTATTAATTGGTGTTCTAGTCACATGATCTGGACTAGAAGGTATTTAAGCACTGGATTTTTAATGATGGTTTATCTTAATAAAGCCTGGTATGACTCCAGGCGAAAGCGCTTTATGTAATGTTCAACTTTTTATTTGTTCTTCATTAAAGTCAATTTTCATTCAAGATACATTGGACTGTTGCGTTCCGTTCAAGCCTTTGGATATACTACACACTACAAAACACTTTAAACTGTTGTGCAACAGTCCTTTGTATTTTATACTGTTAGCTGATGAATTTCAAAACTGTGCATAGATAAGGAACAATATTATGAGATGTAAGCATATCTTATTTTAACACCTTAATGAATGCATAAAGCTGGAGAGGGTATATGTTAAATAACAAGTTAAGATGTGACATAATTGCTCTATTATTATATATTAACAATGCTTTAAAGGATACAGGTTTATTTTTTATTTTTATTTAACATTTTTTTACCGGGAAAGCCTGACTTGGAACAAAGCCAATTTTCAGTGGACGCCCAAGGAGAAACACTCCAGACACATGTCCTTGAATTTATCTTTCATCTTTATTTTACTGTTAATGGAGTCATAGTTGAATGTAGCAGCATAGACTGGGTTTTTTCTGTTTTTGTTTTTTGCCCAAGTATGGGATGGATGTGTTTGCTTGGATGGTTAGACTATTCAAGCAAGGAGTGTTAGACTCCATGTGGAGGTAAGATGGATGTTAAAAGCAAATGTTTAATAATAATTATATTTTTTGCCTTTTTTGAGTGTCCACAATAGTAACTATTTTATGTCTAATCAAACCTTCAAAAGTTAATGTTCACATGATGATTATTAATCAGTTCTTTACTAACAAAATGTCATTACCTATGAGAAATACATGCATACTTTTCATATTTAGGACAAATGGCTTTATTAACTGTATTTGCATAAATGTCAATGGATTAAATAGATGCAAGAGGGGTAGCTTAAACAGATATTTGACATTGTTTAATTCTGAAGTTATTTTTTGCAGGAAACATACTTATTAACAGAAGACACAGACAGGCTAAATACTAAAAACTACACTATATTATCCAGTTCACAATATAATCAAAAGGAGAGGAGGTTGCTATAACATGGAGAAATTCACTGCCTATACCTATGGTTATAGAAACACATTCAAGATGATAAAGGTATGCTTTGTACTGTAACTATAAAGTATAATAAGAGGGTATTAACTCTTATTAACTTGTATTGGATTCCTGGAATAGGAATTAAAACAATTGACCAACACCTAAAACAAGTAATTCAAAATTCAAAAGGCAGTATCATTCTAGCAGGAGACTTTAATTATATATTATCAACAAGGGATACTAATACAATAGGTAAAAGGAGAATGCAGGCATCTGCAAAGGCATTGTTAAAATTTACTAAATTGTTTCATCTCTTTCAGAATGAAATTCATTATTTTTTTACACATTATTCCCATAGACATGGAACGCAATCCAGAATTGACAGAGTTTATGTCTCTAATAACCTGACTGTACACTAGGCAAAGTCAAATCAGTAACCTGTTCACTTTCAGATCACAATGCAATTACCTTTGAGCTGTTTTTGAAATCTAATAATATTAAAATTAGAAGATTACCAGCATATATAACTTGTTTAAAATACTTCAAGGATTTTTTAATTAAAGAAATGATTTCCTTTCTAGAAATGAATTATATAAAAGGTATTTCAGAAATGTATTTATGGGATGCACTAAACCCACATCTTTTTTTTGTACAGCCACTAATTGGTTGTCAAATAAAAAATGGGACAAAGAATTATATGAAATACAAGAAAAACTTGATAAGTTAAAATTAGAAAATAAGACAAATAAAAATAATAATATAGAAGAGATTAATAAGATAAACAGCAAATACTTGGAAATCTTAAACCATAAAACTAAAATCAACCTTGGGAAGGTTAAGATGATTAACTTCTCTATTAATCCAAAATCTGTGCACAATTAAGCCACAAAAACAAAATTATTCAGTAAGTCCAGTCACATAAAAGAATCTACTCACATAGGAAGAAAAGTAACAGAAATAAAAGATATTCTAAAGGAATTCAGAGATTGCTATAATATAATCAATCAAAATAATATATTAATAGATGCAGCAGAAATAATTAAAATATTTATTAAAAAAATATAAAACCAAACTATCTGATGACCAAATTAAATTAATTGACAAACCAATCTCTATGGCTGAACGTCAAACTCAAATTTCTAAACTGAAACCTAATAAAGCACCAGGTAATGATGGGATTATATCTGAACTTTATAAGCTGTGACCCAAAGAAGTCCAAGACATATTGCACAAGTAGTTTGTTTGCTTTTTTATGGTCAAGGACCTAGCTAAAGATCTTCCTTCCTGAAAATATACCCTTGTCGCGCCAATTTTAAAAACTCGGAAAGATCCTATTGAATGTTCTTCATACAGGCTAATTTCACTTTTAAATGTAGATTATGAATTGTTCATGGCAATTCATGCTAATAGATTAAAATATTTTCTACCCTTCATGATTGATGAAGATCAAACTGGCTTTATCTTAAACAGAAATTTGTATGACAATATTAAAATAATATTCACAGTAACTGACTATGCGAATAAAACAAAAGAGAAATTAACATTAATGAGGCTTGATATTAATAGTGCTTTTGACTCAATAAATTGGAAATATCTCTTGCTGGTTTTAGAAGAATATAACTTCTCAAGTAACTTCACATATCTTATTCATTTTCTTTATCATGATTGTCTTGCATATGTTAAAATAGGTACTTTTACTTCTGATTTTACAGAAATTTTGAAAGGAACCAAACAAGAATGTTCTTTTTGACCTCTGCTTTTAACCCTAATTATGGAATCATTTGCTAATTTTCTCAGATCAAAATAGATATAAAAGGTATCAACATAAATGAGAATTTAAACTCTAAAAATCAACTGTTTGCCGATGACATCCTACTGACATTAAATGACAATGATAGTTCATTATCTGCAGTTTTCTTAGCAATGGATGTATTTAACAGAAATTTTTGTTTAACATTTAACGATGACAAAACATAAATCCTACCTATAAATACAAATCAGAATAGAATCAAAAATATATTGACAAAGAGAAGAAAATGAATTATTTAGGAATAATTATAACAGATAACATTAAAGGTATAATAAATTATAATTATACTACCAATATAAACAATTTAAAAGAACTAATAGGCATATGGAATAACATTTTCTTCACCGTGGAAGGGAAGCTATCTATAATCAAAATGGTTATCTTACCAAAAATCGTATGTATCATATAATCACTAACATTAGCCCCACAAAAATTGTATTAAATAATTTAACACTTTAATTTTGAGATTTCACTGGTACCCCAATAAACCAAGAATTGCTTTAAACCATCATATTAAACACTGGGCAGAAGGAGCGATAGGGATACCAGATCTAGAATTATATTCATTATCATCAATTATAAAAAACAACATAGCTTTGGATTAATAAAACTTATAGAGCTTAACAGAAAGAGTTTCTAGGAAATCATTTTATAAACTCTAAACATAATAGCTATTTTAATAATCTCATACTAAATAGTCTACATTAGTTATTAAATGATTATCTTATAGGAAAAAGTCACAGAACAGGTGACTCTTATTTCATTTCTACTATATTAAACACTTTTAAAAATGATATATATATAAACCTGGCATATAAAGCAAGGATCTTTCTTATATTTCCTGTGGTGTATACTCAAAATAACATCCCCACCTCAAAGTTAGAAATGATCACATTTAAAGAGAAAAATCTGCTATATTCATTTCAGTTAATGAAATATGAAAATCTGCATTCTGTTGATTATATTATGAACAAATATAATTCAGATAAAGACATAGAGTTGTGAGGAGAGAAACAAAAAGTTGAAATGACAATCGGAACTATTACCCAAATTAATAATAGACCTCTGAGTGAAGAAGATAAAAAAATAATTCTAATATCTTCTAAACATACAATGGAATCTCTTCACTTGGAAATTTTTTAAAGGATCTTTCTTCACACCACATAACATTAATTAATGTTCACTCAGAAATAATTTTTTTGGAGATGTAAACAAGAACTTAAAGCAGATTGGCAACACGTGTTTTTTGACTGTACTTTTAGCACCTTATTGGAATAACTTTAAACTCTTTTTACATTTTTTTGGAGATAAATTTGTTTTATCTACAGCACTAATCCTTTCTAACACTCATTCCTACATGTGTTAAAAAAATGAAATGTCGCATTTTGTGGTCTATACTATCTATAGCAAGAAAAGTTATAACTCAGAATTGGAAGAATGAATTTACACACTCCTTCAAAGGATTTATAAATATTGCAAATGAAGTCTGTCACCTGGAATTCATTGCAATTAATTCAAGAACAACCAGGAATACCTCTTGCTACAATGCATGGACAAAACTTAGAGATCTACTTGAAAAGCAAAAATAACATTTAATGTAATGTATAACTTGAATGCCTTGATGGTTAATAGACACTCCTGTAAATAGATAATTTTTTATGTTGTGTGTGAAGTTTAGTTGATTTTTTTTCATTTATTATATTCACAGTTACCTGACTATAAATGTTGCTGTGATTATTTTACAAATTGAAAATCAAATAAAATCTTTTTTTCAAAAAAGACTGTTATTCTAATTTTTTTTTAATTTCCACTGTAATGTACTACTAAGATGCAGTAAATTTACATTCAGCCATCATACATTCAACCTTTGCTACGGCCAGCAGATAAATTAATTTACTATGTTAGCTCAGCTTGGATATGGTCTAATCCATGTTGTAGTTACAATATTCAACAATTCTACCTTATATCTACAACTATGAGCTAACCTGCTTAATGCTGTTTAGACGTTTGTTTCTGCCTCTTAAGTAATATCATATTTGCAGTGGTGCAGAATGGCATCCTACCACACAACTGTTCAGTAAATAACATAATTTGGCTTTTGCCAAATACACTATTTCCTACTTTCTTTATGAATAAAACTTGATACATTATTACACAAAAATGTATACTTTCATATGTTTCTTTGAGGCTACTTTGTAAAACCAAGAATAAACACAGTCAACTTTTTTTTCTAGAGACATCAGTTTTAACTTTCATTTCCTTCTACCTCCCTCTCTGAACACAAAAAGCTTAACTCAATGCAAAGACATGAAAACAAAGTCACAAAAACCAGCAAATCCAAAGTGGAAGAAACAAATTTGAAGCTGAAAAAAACACTTGTTTATTGATAATAAATCTACATTAAGTGCTTTCATTCTGAAAAGAAATTCATCAAAATGTACAAGAAATTCAGTAATTCTGAAATATATAGGCTAACCCAACCACCTGACTAATTACCTCCCAAATTACTCTTTAAAGATACAGTTCTACCATATGAATTCAAGCCACCCAACATATGTATAAAAACCTCAAAAGTTAAAACATTAACACAATGTAGCATTTTCCCAGTAGAAGGTACAGATATAAAAACAGCATAAATAAAAATGACAATAAACCTATAGTCAAACAGGGAAAATTAAAAAGAAAACCTATTATCGTGGGTATATGAAACCCATGTCTCTGCCAGAAAACTAAAACCTCAGAACACTTCTTATGGACACAACATCATTCAGGCCTGGAAATACAGTGGCATGATACCTGAGCTGCCATTTCAGTTCCTTTACTTCTAAAAATTCATCTACTGGTCCCCCTCTGGGTCCATGGTCATGGGAACATTGTACTGTCACACAAATATTATTGTGACAGTAAAGGGGTCATTTACATTGCCAGTTGTCAGGGCTGTGATGGATTTTACATAGGTAAGACCAAAAGAGCCCTTAGGGACCATATCTACCAACACCAATATTGTATTAACAAAAAGATTGAGAATAATGCTTTATTTAAGCATATTAACAATAAAACCACTCATTCTTTTAAATTTATTATTATTGATCATGTTGATCCGGGACCCAGTGGGGGACCAGTAGATAAATTTTTAGAAGTAAAGGAACTGAAATGGCAGCTCAGGTATCATGCCACTGTATTTCCAGGCCTGAATGATGTTGTGTCCATAAGAAGTGTTCTGAGGTTAATGGCTATGTGGGCCATTTAGTTTTCTGGCAGGAACTTGGGTTTTATATACCCACGATAATAGGTTTTCTTTTTAATTTTCCCTGTTTGAATATAGGTTTATTGTCATTTTTATCAATGCTGTTTTTATAGTGGTACTTTCTACTAGGAAAGTGCTACATTGAGTTAATGCTTTAACTTTTGAAGTTTTTATACATATGTTGGATGTCTTGAATTCATATGGTAGAACTGTACCTTTAAAGAGTAATCCGGAAGGTAATTAGTCATGTGGTTGGGTTAGCCTATATATTTGAGAATTATTGAATTTCTTGCACATTCTGCTGAAGTTCTTTTCAGAACAAAAGTGCTTAATGTGGATTTATTATCAGTAAACTAGTGTTTTTTTCGGCTTCCCATTTCTTTCTTCCACTTTGGATTTATCAATGCAAAGGCATGTTATATCTCTGCGCATTTGCAAGTTTACTGTTAGTCACTTATGGGTGGCCAGTTTCACCTAACTCTTTTGGTTCACAAACTACCAGTATGAAACATTGTAGCATTCTGAGTCTCCACTACTCATGTTGTACAGAAATATCCTACCAAGCTCGGACACCAGCTGCTGGAATGTTTCCCATACAAAATCCAGAACCTACTGCAAAATAATCATGGAAAGTCAAATGACATAGTCCTGACTAAGAAACAAGTCATAGCCCCAAAGCTGCAGGACATTCACATCTTTTGATCCACAAACTACCAGTTGTAAACAAGGGTCAAACTAATGGATATGGTCTGTCTGATCAATGACCTCTTCACTGACCAAGCCTGACACACTGACCGGGCTACTGGTGATATGATGTAATAAAGAGTCACGTAAAGCTTCTCATGCAGTGGCTTGTGCTTCTTCTATGTCCTTTAACTAATATAATTAAGGGTGGGGTTATCAAACTACACTATCACTAACATTGTTACTTTTTAGGTTACCAAGCATGAGGGATAAGTTCAAATTCTATTTAGTAGAAGCCTTTTTGATTTGTCAGGTACAAAAGAATGAACTTGGACTAAGTAAACATCAATCAGATGAAAGAATGCCAGTGTAAGACTCCCTCTGCTTATGTTTTTGACAAAGAACCTATCATGGCTAGACCACCAACTGCCATGATATATCTGAGGTATCCCTAGAATCTGAGTAACTTCAAATGTCAAGAACTATTAAATAAACTAAAAATACATTTACAAATACCACCATTTATAGAATATATTATAAAGCTCATTATAAATACAATCCTCGTCCAGATCTACTCCTTTCTTATCCTATTTGTAGTCTTTGTTATTTCACATTAAAAATTCCCTCTGGCTTTATTAGTGAGTCCAGCAATGGAGAAGCCAGGCATTGAGGGAGATGATTGAATGTATGTGGCCTGTCTGTTTCTACTACAGGGTGGGTATCAGAGGCTCACAGAGCATACGTAAAAGTGTGATTTCTTCAGACAAGACTGGGCAAACCATTTTCCATGCTTGAAAGAAGGGGCAGAGCTGCTTACTGCCAATGTCCCATGTGGAAGTGAGGGATGACCAGTGTGAACAACCTTTTGTACATCTCCCTCTGGTTGTACAAGCCAGGTGTTCATGGAGATGGTAAATCTAAAAAGAAAGATCCTCAAACCACACATAATAGATCTTTAAATGATGACCCTTCTCAGTTGATCCTCACCCCAGTGATGGGGAGAATGGGAGGATTGGTCAGGCAGAGGCTGATTATCAATGGATAGCATAGGGAAAGACAAATTAAAAAATACCCACATGTCATCTAGTGTAGTAAGAGTCTGAAAAGACCCTTTCAACCTTACTTCCCTTTGAGGAGAGCAAATCTTCACAGAAACCTTCAATTATCATTCCCACTTCCTTCTTACATTTCACAGCTCAAGCCTATTGTGGTTCTTTGATTCTCCTAATATCATATGTTTTTTTTTCATCAGCAGTAGGAACTGAAATAAAGTCACCTTAACCTGCTTTCAACCCTATTTTGGATATTTTTTTCTTATTAGCCTTTCACTTTATAATTCTTAAAACGTTTCTTGCTGTATCCTTCTTTTTTCAGTATCTGTACTTATAACAATATTTCTGCCTTAAATAAGTCATCCTATATCATAATTTACTTCCTTTGGCCATCCTCATCTATTCCAGAAATACATGTTGCCTAGTTCCTTCCCAATACACTTGTTGTCCCTCAAATATTTCAGTACAGGTGGACAGCCTTGCCTGTAGTCATGTTACTGCTCATACAATATTTAATTTCCAGTTACGGCATTTCTTATTTACCTCTCTCACTTAAATCTGCCACGACTAACATCTAATAGTCTGAAAATTAATTTTTATTTATCAGTAAGCTAGATCCATTACTAAAAGAAGTGAACCCATAATCCTATTAAGGTTCTTCTACTCTTCTGACTTCTTGAATATTGGTTTTCAGTCTCTCACTAAATTTCTGGTATCCACTTTTTTAAATTGTTGTTGTTGTTGTTGTGTCTTTCGGCTTTTCCCAGTTAGGGGTCACCACAGCGGAAGTATTCAGCCCTGAAGTATTCCATACTCACAGCATTCTTTTAACAGGGTCTATATTAGAACATTAAATATTTAACAGTTCAAATCACTAAAGGTCGATCTTTAGTGATCGAACTGTTAACAGATCAAATGTTCAGAAAAAAAAATAAAAACAACAAAAAGAGAAAAAAAACTAAATGGTGTAGGCAGGGGGACAAGCCATCCCGCACCCCCCACACCCCCACAACTTAAATATACCAACTCTGAGACCGCACTACATTGAAGTAAATGGAAATCTCCCCTTACAGAGATTTCCGTTTACTTGTTCGATGTTCTGCAGTTTTGCTATTCTCGTGTCGACAATGTCAGATTCAACATTGTCAGCTTTCGAGAATTTAATATAGACCCCTTTTAACATATTCAACACAGTTCACATAATTTAAAAAAATCCTGGCTTCTGTGTGTAGTCATAAATTCCAACTAACTGAAATTCAAGCTATCTTAAACATAAAACCACCACTACAATTTTTCCACATATACTTGAACTATTACTTAAGATGTAGATACATAACTAAATCACAGCTAAGTCACAAACATCACCTTCTTGGATTGCAAAACTCACCATCCATCATCAAGTCCAATCTTTGTACATTGCAGTCTCTGAAGTCAGGCTGGTATCTAATCCAATTATATATCCACATAAAAACATGAAATATTCATATGCAGAAAATCATATGCTCTGTAGCCATTTCTCTAGCCATCTACATGCAAACTCACACATTAAATTAAAACTTTGTTCTGCCTTTTCTTGAGCCATATTTTTCCAAGTATTTTCTCTTCTTCCTCCCCATACTCACATCCTCATCTGATTCTTCCAAAACAGCATACTTTGTTTACCTACAACATCCCCTTCACCATTCCTCCATGTTATTTTCTCCTGTGCTGTAGTCATAGCTGTCACTTCTTTCTGCACAGTTCTTGTCTTCAAAACATATATTTTCTTCCTTTAGCCGTACACTACCATTGTCCCCATCATTACTAACATTATTGAAACACTGGCAACAAAGTTCTAATTTTGTAGTGTGTCACAGTACAATCATGTGCTACACACTTATGAGGAGCAATTTCACCCACTAAAAGTAGGCATACCCTCTCTCAATAAAAACTGCAGTACATTACATTAACGCAGTCTTTGGGTGAACATAAGCAAGACATCTGAAGCATTTTTAAAACATAAGATATAATTATATGCACCAAAAACAACTAAGAACAATCATTGAGGTGACCAGAGTAAAAAGTCATAGGTTCATAGGTAGGTAGGTACTAGGCTATCTGCCCAAGGGCATGTATAAGCCTAGCCAGAGTGTGTCGGCTTTCTCTGCCCCATTGATTAATTAAATGAGCCTCTGTCATGCAGAGCCAGTGAAGTGATCCCAGGGGTATAGTTTCTGTTACCCATCCACTCGTCAAGGCATCTCTTGAAGAGTGTTAGTGAGGGGCTCTGCCTAATGTAGTTAGGAATTTTGTTCCAAAGCATGGGGAGTCTCTGTGACAGGAATCTATCCCTCCAGCATGTTCTATTTTTTGTTGTGGTGAGGTTTAGCTCACTAGAGCGCGTAGTGACTTGGATTTCTTTAGGTGGAGCATGTCCATCAATTCTGAGTTGGACATGTCTTTGTAAGTCAGGCAGAGATCACCTCTGAGTAAGCGATATGTCATTGAGTACAGCCGGAGTTTTTTCAGTCAGGCTGCATAGGACATATGTTTGAGGCCAGTAATCCTCTTGGTGAGGTGCTTTTGTGGACTTTCCAGCTGTTGGAAGTGTCTTGTGAGGTACATCCCAAATGGGGCATTGTATTCTATGATGGGTCTGATGAGTGACGAGTAGAGGGGCACTATAACCTCTTTATTTCTAGATGCGAACCCTTTAGTAATTAGATGGGCCACATAGAAGGATTTCCTAACTACTTTGGCAATGTAATTGTCAAAGGAGAGATTATTATCTACCTGGGTCCCCAGATCTCTTATTACCTCTTCTGTATTAAGGGGGCTGCCGCCTGTGTGGTAATTCGTGGGTGTTTTGTTTTTCTCAAGTGGGAAGACTATGCATTTTTTGGCATTTAGCTTGAAGCCATGACTTTGACACCAGGTGTCTGTTTCGGTAAGGCCTTTTTGATGGATGTCTGTGTCAGCCAGAGAGTCGATTATGGCTCTCAGTTTGCAGTCATCAGCGAACTTGGTTAGCCATAGTCCTCCTGTGTTTGCCTGTACATCTGAGAAAAATATGCCGAACAGTAGGGGTCCCAGAACCGAGCCTTGTGGGACACCACTTGTGACTAGTTTAGAGTCGGACATGGAGCCCGCTATTCTTACCAGTGAGTTCTGTCTGTAAGCCAGTTGGCAACCCATCTTGTGACATAGGAGTTTATGTTCAGGCTGGTGAGTTTTTCTATAATACTCGAGTGAGGAATGGTGTCGAATGCCTTGGAGAGATCAAGGTAGGCTGTGTGAAGCACCTTTCCCTCATCTATGGCCTTAGTGACTGTCTCAAAGAAGTCAACCAGGTTTAGTAGGCATTATCTGCCCTTAACAAAGCCAAACTGGGTCAGGTCAAGTGTTTGGAGGTTCCCAATGTCTTTGTTAATGAGTTCCATGATGATGCGCTCCATAGCCTTACAGACCAGGATAGTCAGGCTTATGGGGTGATAGTTACCAGGGTCAGTTGTGGCCCCTCCTTTGTGGAGCAGAATAACCATTGCTGTGTGCCATTCTATGGGCATGTAGCCTGTGGAGAGGCTGAGGTTGAACAGCGTGTTTAGGTGGGGGTTAGTTCATTCTGTAGTTTGTGCAAGACACAGCCTGGGACACCATCTGGTCCCATTGATGCTGTGTTTTTGGCTTTTGAAAGGGCTGTTTTTACCTGTGCTTCTGTGATTTCCAGGACACTACACTTTTCCGGTATTGTTGTGGGCCCTTTTGAAGGTGAGAGGGAGGTGATGTTTGCACTGAACCTATCTGCCAGGATGTTGGCAATATCAGTAGGTTCAGTATATTTTGTGCTATTTTGCACTAGCTCAGAGCATATCTGCGATTTGCGACTTAGATTCTTGACATAGCTAAAGAAGGCTTTGTGGTTATCTTTCAAATCCTTGGCTATTTTTCTTTCGAAGTTAGCCTTGGATGATTTTATGAGGGACCTTAGTTTCTTACTGATACTGATCAGGGATGTCTTTCCTTCTTGGGATTTGCTTTTTTTCTGAACTAGTTTCCTCCTTTTGTTGTATAACCTGTTTATGGCAGGGGTCCACCAGACTGGTTTCCTTCTCTTAGGGGAGTGAGTCTTGGTTTTGCTAGGGATGGCATGATCCATGCATCCTTGTAGGTACTCATAGAGTGTAATTGTAAAGGAATCTGCATCTTGGGCAGTGTTATCCTTTAGCATGGGGGCTGTAAAACTAACCACCTCTGCCTTAAGTAAGGTGAAGTTTGCTTTAGAAAAGTTTTTCACTGTGGTTTCCTTGGTTGGGGGTGGTGGTGGGGTGTGGACATCCAGGGTGATTAGTTTATGGTCTGATCTAACCAATGACGGGTTGACCTCTGGTACAAAACACCTGTCACCCATGTTGGTGATGACCAGGTCCAATATGTTATGGCCTCTGGTAGGGGAGTTTACCAGCTGATCCAGGGCATTTGAGTTGATAAAGTTCAGGAAGCGCTGAGCCTGGGAGTTTGTACTCAAGTAGTTTTCCCAGTTAATGGTAGGGTAATTGAAATTGCCCAATATCAGTGTGTTCAGTAAGACCTTCATGTTTTCCAGTGTCTCCAGAAAGGTGGAGTGGTGGTTCTGGGTCATGGAGGGTGATCTGTAGCAGGTCACAATTTGCATTGCAGATTTGCCCGATGTCAGCTGCACATGGATGATCTCAGAGGTATCGTGCTGTGCCACTAACCTGGAGGTGTGGGTATCCTTGATGAATATGAATACACCCCCTCCTTTTGTGTTTCGGTCCGTGTTCTGTGGCCGAAATGTGTGGTATGAGATATAGCCCAGTAGTGCTGGAGTGCTCTCTGGAGCCTTGAACCAGGTTTCAGTTACTGCACAGATGTCGACGTTCTCCATACTTAGGAGTGCTTCGAGTGCATGCATTTTGAGATTTAAACTCCTGGTGTTGAGTAACATAACCCTCATTTTTTTACTTGTGCTGTTTACTGAGGTGGGTTTGAATTTTGAGTCTTGCCTAAAAAAGGCACTATGGGGGCAGCAAGAGCCTTGGCCAGTATTCGAAAGCCAAGTGGTGACAGGTGCAAGCCATCTCTTGCGAAGCAACGTGGCTTGTCGAGCATGTCATCCCAGGATGACAGACACTGGATCCCCTTTGAATGACACCAGAAGCTTAGCCAGTTGTTGAAATTGATCATTTTTTCTTTATACTGAATTATTATTCTTGTATTTTTATTCACCACAAATGAAAGTTCTGGGAAGATGTTGTCAAAAGATCTAGAAAGATGCTATAAGCAGCTCTTCTCTTAATATAACTTAAGGTTAACCTTTCAATCCCCCTATCCATATTCTCTGCATCTCTCTCTACACACACGCGCGCATACACACACACACACACACACACACACACACACACACACACACACACACATATATATAAGCTTAAAAGGCTAATTCAAAACATCAACTGTCTGATTTAATCAGGACTAACATTTTTAGCTTAGTGTGACTACTACCTACAACACTCAATAAATGCAGTTTATTTCAGTATTTTACAATATAATTACAGAATGACTACACATTTCAGTCCTGCAAATTAATAAAAAAGCACAATCTTTATTAAAAAGAATGAAATGCCTTTTGTCTGAAATGCCAACTCCTTCTTCAATAAATATACAACTACAAACTAATATGTTAAGTTGTCCATCTTGCCTTCGTTCTTGCTGTTTGGGTTCAGAGCCGATCCTCGGCTCTGACTCTGCCATCTTCTGTAGCTCGACAGCTGTTTACTGGCTCGAGGCTACCTCTTATCCCAGAATGCCCAGCATCAGCTACCCAGATCTCGTTTGCCGCTTCAGCTGAGAGGTTGCTTCCTTACTGGCTCAGGCTTAGTATAGTTTTTTTCTATTAATATATTGCTGTTTATTCTTGAAATTTTGTCAAGTATTTGTCAATTTTTGTCTAGATAATATTCCTTTATCCTTTATCACTTTCTTGTGTATTTTAGGTTTGTTGGCCGTCGCTCCATAACTCACAGTCCTTCTGTTTCCCTTGAACTTGTTTAAATTAGAGAGGTCTCCCCCCATAGGATAGCCGTTTAAATTAGAGGCTTTCCTTTTTGGTCCTTAACTGTAAAAAAAAAAAAAAAAAAATGTCTATTTGCTTGTTGATTTTTGTAGCATAGCTTTTTATTATTGTTGTTGTGGTTGTTGTTACTATAATGTCTAAAGAAACCAAGATTTCTGGCTTGACAAAGTGTGACTCATGCTGTCAGAAAATGTCTCTGACAGATGGACACACTAGTTGTGTATATTGTTTGGGCGCTGTTCACCTGCAGGACTCCTGTTCTATATGTCATGCTTTTAGTCCAAGGGTCCTGCAGGAGCACAAAAACAAGTTAATCCTTTGGGTATTATTGAAGCCTCAGGATTCTCCAGCTAAAAGTTCTCAGCCAGCAAAATCCCCTAAGTCTGTCAAGTCATAGGCTGCACCTTTGGAGCAGACTCCCTTACTGGACAAACCAAGTATGTCGGTGCCGACTGGCACTGACAAGACAACTCCTCCGCTGGCTCCATCTGCTATTTTGGAGCCATCTCAGAGCCATAAGAGTCTGAGGTCTCTGTTCTTGGAGCCCATCCACTTGGCACATCAGTCAACTTTGTTACAGAGTGAACGTAGCCATCATTCTTCCCACTCCTCTTGATCCTCTAGATTATCGGATCATGATGTGAAGAGAGTAGTAAGTAGGTTGCTTAAGTCACAGGCACTGGCAAACATTCTGTCCAGCCCACCTCAACAGGTATCATCTCCAACCACCTCTATTTCTGTTCCTCCTCCGACTACATTTAGCTTGAAGCCAGAGACCATAGATCCGCAGGTAGTAGAACCATCGGCGCTGATCATCATTTCTCCTTTGGTTCCGATGTTGGCTCTGATTACCTCGATCATACCTTCTATAGAGGGATCTGGGCACTGAGGCTCTCTCATCGGCTCTGAGGGGGGGGGTGGCATTGGACCCTTGTCCGACCCTGTTCTCTTCCTCGGTGATTCAGCGCAGGTGAGCTCGGCTCCAACATCGGCCTTGGAACCGTCACCCTTGACATGGAGAGAGACTCCTGTTTCTTCAGAGCTGGAGCTTTCTCTGCCTAGAGGTTGGGATGCCTTTGAGGTCATGTGGAGTGTTCTTTCCCCTGAAACAGCTCTACTGCCAGCTCCACTGGCTCCTCCCCAGAGGTGTCTGTTCCAACCTCTACTACTCCCCCAGACCCCAAGCATAGGGAACCTATGCCCCAGGACACCCCATTGGGTGATCCCTCTTTTTCCAAAGCCTCCCCTGATAACTTGGAAGAGCCTTCCTGGAAGAAGAAGTGCTAGAGGAAGCACATAGACTCCCCTGAGTCTGTCACTTCAGATACAGACATAGATGAATTGGAAGGGTCTCCAAGGTCCCCCTCTGAAGATGGGTTCCTTTTCGGACATCCTTGAAATGCTTAGACAGAAGAGGACTGGACTTCCCTAGCCCCTACTGAGGATGAGTCTGTATACCTGGACGCATTCGGTTCCCATCCTTCCACCTCCTAGGTATCTCCTCCTTTTGACCCACTCATGTCTGTAGTGGCTCAAAAGGCTTGGTCAGCTCCAGATTCTGTGAAACCTACTCCGAGGAGACCAAACAAATTTATTACAGCCCCCCAGGATGAGCAATTCCTCTCCAATGGTGTGCCCATTGATGCCATGGTGGTAGCAGCAGCCACCAAGAAAGAGTTAGCAGAAACCTCTTCATCTGTTCATCCTCCGAATAAAGAGTCTTGGACGATGGACAGATATGGAAAGTGAATGTTTGCTTCAATGAACATTTCAATGAGGCACCTGAACTATCTATGCCAGTTTACACGTCTTCAAAGGGATCTCCTGAAAGATCTTGGAGATACCCTTCAAGATCCTACAGCTGAGGGAGCACCAGCCAACGTAGCTTCTCAGCTTGCAACTCTTAATTCCATAGTAAACTCCTCCATGAGGATGATTTCCTATGCAGCTGATGGAGCGAGCAGAGTCACAGGGACAGGTGTGGCTCTCAGGAGACATGCTTGGATGTGGCTGTGTCAGTTTGCAGAACCTTTTCGAGTGTCCTTCACCAATACTCCATTTGATGGCTCCTTTCTCTTTGGGCCTCAGGTGAAAGACACATTGATCAGGTGTGAGCAGGAAGGCAAGACTCTCTGCCGTGGGAGTCCATTTTTCCACTCCTTCCAGACCTTATCCCAAGGGTCAGAAGAGTGGAAAGATGTAGTTCCGAAAATCCTGACACACGTGGTGATTTTTCCCCCAGGGGCAGAGGGGGGAAACAACAATAACAGATGCCACCCTCATGGCAGAGGGGGACCACAAAACCAGGGTGGCAGAGAAACCTTCTCTGCCAAACCTTTCCAGCATCCCTGAAGGGTTGCCTGACTGCTCACCTCTGGAGGCAGTTGGGGGAAGACTTTCGCTGTACCCAAAAGCCTGGCAAAATATAACAAGAGACAGATGGGTACTATCCATCATATCTGGAGGTTACAAAATTCCCTTCCATCAATCCCCCATAGAATCAAAAAAGCCCATCCCAGATGTCCCACCCAATCTAAGGGATCAAGCAGTCACAGAAGTTTCAAGACTGCTAGAAAAAAGAGCCATTCAAGAAGTCCCCGCAGACCAACTAGGATCCAGAACTTACTCAAGATTCATTTTAGTACCAAAAAAGGCAGGGGACTGGAGACCAATACTGGATCTCAGCAGATTGAACAAATCTGTACAAAATGAAAAGTTCCAGATGGTGACACTGCAGTCCATTTTCCCTTTTCTGGGTCAGGACAATTGGATGTGCTCGATAGATCTTCAGGACGCGTACTACCATATCAAGATGGACAGACGCTCCAGGAGATTTTTTCACTTCTGGGTAGGGGCCAGTCATTACCAGTTCAGATCTCTGCCCTTTGGTGTCACCTCAGCTCCCAGGGTGTTCACCAAGTGTATGGCAGTAGTTACGGCTCACCTGAGCCATCAAGGATTCCAGGTATTTCCCTTTCTAGACGACTGGTTCCTGACTGCTACCACCAGGCGTCAACTCTTAGAGGCATGGGATTATACAATCACATCATGCACTCAACTAGGCATTACAGTAAATTTTGAAAAATCTGCCTTGTTGCCCTGTCAGTCTATCACATACATAGGAGCAGAATTAAACACAAAAGAAATGTTTGCAAGATTACCACAGGAAAGAGTTTCCACTATTCATCAACAAGTGTTAATTCTAATGCAGAGCAAAAGGGTTCAAGTCAGACATGTCCTCCAAGCTCTAGGCTCCATGGCAGCTGCCATTCTTCTTGCCCCATTAGTGCATTTCCACATGAAAATCCTTCAGTGGCTTCTTTTCATGCAGTGGTCTTTCCACCCATGTCTCACATGATCCTGATCACAGAAACATGCAAAAGGCACCTTTCTTGGTGGATGGTCTCCCCACTAGTTATTCAGGGCAGACCTTCCATACAAGCCCCTCCGGTAGCCACAGTGACCATGGACTCTTCCCTGATAGAGTGGGGGGGGGGCATTATCTAGGCAGGACAGTCCAAGGCACTTGGCAACCTCACAAGTACCATCTGCACATCAATGTCCTAGAAATGTGAGCAGTTCTCCTAGCATTGCAAGCCTTTCAAGACTCTCTTCCTTCCAGGACCATTGCAATCCAAATGGACAACTGTCAGTGGTGTGGTACATCAAAAAACAGGGCGGGACCAGGTCTTACCCCTTGTGTCGAGAAGCACTCAGACTGTGGCAATAGGCGATTTCCTCCCAATGTTTTCTGATAGCAATGCACATCCCTGGGAAATCCAACGTCATAGCGGACAGGCTAAGCCAAGCTATTCTCATGCCTCACGAGTGGTCTCTGAATCAGGAAGTTGCAGATCTTACCTTCCGCAAATAGGGACAGCCTTGCTGCGACCTATTTGCCACTCCTCTCAACAACAAATGCAGCAGCTACTTCTTCCTACTTTCTCATCCAGGTCATATACCCAGAGATGCTCTAGTCCACGATTGGCCTCAGGGACTCCTTTACACTTTTCCCCCTTTTCCCCTAATTGCAAGACTCATACAGAAAGCAAAATCGTTGGGTTGCAAAATGATCTTCATTGCCCCATATTGGCCTCAACAGATATGGTTCCTGTTCCTACACCTCCAACTTCTGGATCAACCATGGATTCTGGACCCAGTTCCAGATCTTCTGATTCACCAATCAGGTGGGTTACACCAATCCTTTCAAACTCTCCAGCTCATAGCTTGGTTACTCCACTTCCAACCTTAGCCAGGCTTTCCAATATCTCCCCAGCAGTCCGTGATATTATTGTTTCCTCACATAAATCTACTACGAGGAAAACGTATGCTAGTAAATGGAAACAGTTTTCTTACTGGGCAGAATCTAGAAATTTGGATCCTTTCTCATCCCCAGTCCATGAAATTCTTGAATATCTAGCACAGCTTTTTCAGTCTGGTGTGCTTTCGCTACCATTAGAGTACAACTAGCTGCTATTTCTAATTTTCATATCGGTATGTTTAATTCTAGCATAATGTCTCATAAGCTCTGCAAGGCCTTTATGAAAGGAACATCTCTTCTTAGACCCCCAGTTAGAGATCCTCCCCCTCCTTGGGATCTCAGTTTAGTTTTAGCCTCCTTAATTTTGCCTCCCTTTGAACCGGCAGCATCATTTTCTTTAAAATTTCTTTCTTGGAAGACACTTTTTCTGGTTGCTATCACTTCAGCTAGACATGTCTCAGAACTTCAAGCACTATGTGTTTGTCTTCCTTACCTGGTGTTTCACAAGGACAGAGTTTCTCTGAGGACAAATCCATCCTTTATTCCTAAAGTCTGCTCAGAGAACAATTTAAATCAATCCATAGATCTCCAAGTTTTCTTTTCTAATCACAGCAACAAGGCAGAATACAAGCTCCACCAATTGGATGTGCACAGACAATTGCGTTTTTACCTCCATAGAACTAAGGAACTAAGAAAGTCAGACCAGTTATTTCTTTCTTATGCTTTCAGCAAACAAGGTCTTCCAGTTTCTAAAGTGACCTTATCCAAATGGCTATCTGATACTATTGCCTTTATTTAGCAGTTATGAAATAAAGAGTTACCAGCTAAATGAAAAGGTCATTAGCCACCTCTGTAGCTTTTCAGTCTAGGTTGCCCATAGACTCAATCTGTGCAGCTGCCACTTGGGCAAACCCTCACACTTTTATCTCTCTTTACAAGGTAGATATGGTCTCCAGAGCAGAGCAGAGCTACCTTTGGTTCTACTGTTCTGAAGAGTCTGTTCCAATGAGCCACCCGGGATTTTAGGTGCTAGGGACGCTGTCCTAAGCAGCAAGAATGAAGGTGAGATGGACAACTTAACATAAAGAAGTTATGTATCTACCATAACGTTCCATGTTAGTTGTCTTCATCTTGCCTTCCTTCTTGCGTCCCTCCCTCCTTCCCCCATCCTAGAGGATTGTGAGGAGTTCCCTTTTGTTTTAACTGGCTGAGCATCTTTTATTACTTCACATGCCAGGTAATTTATAACTTTTTCCTTGTTTAGGTGTATTGGACAACCAGTTTTTAGGAACTGGTTACTCTACTTATGTCTAGTGTGTGCTATCACAAATGAGATCTGGGTACTTGACGCTGGACATTCTGGGATAAGGGGTAGCCTCGAGCCAGTAAACAGCTCTTGAGCTATAGAAGATGGCCGAGTCAGAGCCGAGGATCAGCTCCGAACCCAAACAGCAAGAAGGAAGGCGAGATGAAGACAACTAACATGGAACGTTATGGTAGGTACATAACATCTTTTTGTCAAGGAGCCTTTAATTTAAAACTGCACTGTTATTCTCCTTTTTGCCATGCCAATTTACCTGGGCAACATGGCGCAATTGTTCCTATTTTATGTAATATATTTACTTGATTGATAACTATTTAAATGAAGTGATCCAGACACATTTCTCAAACAGAACTTTGTCCAGAGGTAAATATAAAGCACATAATGCATTCAACAATTTACAGAAATTGTTATAATGAGGAATATTCATTGTCAAAGTTAAGCATAATGAATGACACTATATTACAAGTATATCAATATTTATACATGAAATACGTACATTTGCTTACACAAGTAATAAAAGAAGTGAAATTTATAGTAGCAGACTGTGACGACAGAGGTGTAATACCACTTTTAATAAGCCAGTAACACATTAAAACATAATTTTATTATGAAACAGAATGGGCATTATTTGGTAAGGGTACAAGAGAATACTAAAACAAAAAATAATGCATCTGTACCGCAACAGGTAGGTAATAAAAATAAAAAAATGCATATATATTTTTCAGAGGTTAACAGCATATGACATATTAATGTTAAGTACAGGTTACTGAACTAGAAGTAAAATTGTGTTTTATTTGGAAGTTAAAGATGAATAGTTTGTTTTAGAACATTTTATAGTTTTATGAAGACACTGTCAATAGCATGCTCCTAAATATTTATTTGATTATTCAGATTCATGTCCCCCCTTTCAAGATTATGGTGCAGTATAGCTTTGGAAAGACAGAGTTCCTCACTGCCACAGGATGCAGCAGTTGCTCACAAGGCAGAACTCTCTGCAAACATTGTGCATTTCTCTGAAGATTGAGGCACGTAGCCCACCTATGATGATTCTGGCACTATATTATCAGCTGTCTCACTGACGGGTGCATTAGCTCTTAACAGAATGCTGGTGTCTGCTGTATCCCCACTGTTACTGGGCATGCTGCAGCTGGTGACATTTGTGACACGTGCATCACCTAGCACTGTATTCATAACTGTTGCTGCACTGACTGCACCAGTATGTCAAATTCATCCCACAGATCGATTAATCTGGCTTATGTGGTAAGGTATTTCCAAAAAATATATCAGAATAAAGCAGTAAAGAGGTATAACACAGGTCTGATGTTGGCTTTTCATAATCCTTACTTCAGTTGCTGTACGGAGACTGAGCACATAACATGCACATCCCATTACTGGTAAGTCTCTTCTGATTTTAACAAGTTTTACTTTAATGTTGTGAAATTAAACCATAGCAAACTAAATAATATATAAACGACTTTAGGTCTTTAATTATTGTTTTTTTTTTTTTATGTATGGACAGTAAATAGAGTCATAGAATCATAGAATATACAAATGAACCATGGCATGTGGCTGTTTACATGTTGCCAGTATCCAGCCTTTGACCTTCCCTCCTTTTTCAATGAGCGCTAGGTCAGATATACCTGGTATGAATTTATGAATACCCATCCAACTGTTTCATTCCTTCTTCAGGGAATATAGTGTCACATTGCTTGATATGGAGAGGAAATCTGTTCCAGCGAAAGGTAGTTGTTGTGTGACAAATCTGTCCCTTCATCATGATTTGTTTATTTGCTGAAGCAGGTTCAGTGCTCTGTTCCAGGTTTTTGATGGGCTGTTTGATTTGAGAAGAAATAAGAAGTCTTGGACTGATGAATCCTTAATGGCCTGGTGAGCTAGGTGCAGATCACTTGTATTGAATTTGTAGAACTCTCAATACAGGGACAAGGCCTTCAGTCTCTCTTGATAGCTCAGGCCTTTTAGTCCCATGATCATTTTTGACAGGAACCTTTGGGTCTATCTTATGCTTGAATTACCAGCAAAGAAAACGCTCAAAACATCAAAACTTGTTTAACTGCTATTAAACATGTCAAAAACAATTAAAATGGAGGGAATTCAGAATATTTAATGCAGAGAAGCAACACAGCAAATAAAGAATTCAGTCAGGCACTGTACAAACAAAATACTTCAATTTCAGTAAGGCAAACAAAATAAAATAAGCAAAATGTATTTAAATAACACTAAAAACTGTAGAAATCAACAAGCAACAGCAAGTGCAAATGAAATAAAGTACTGTCCTGCTTTCTGGCTTTAAAATTATGTCAAACAACTTTTACTTTTCCAGCGTATCTAGTGTGTGATTTTTCTCTTGGTAGTTCCTTATTTAAATTTTACATTTTTAAGAGACAGGTCATTTATTTGATGAATTTGTTTGTATTTTAGTGTTGTTCATGATGGGCTTCATTAGTGTTAAAGTTTTTTATGACATTTTTAATTAGTTATTTTCAGTTAGTTTAGATAGTTTTAATTTGGGCCATTTTACTGGTCATGATGCTTTGGCTGGATAGATGAGGCTGATGTATTCGTCAGCCTTTTCTTACTTTAACTGAAGTATTTTTTTTTTTTCATTCTAATAAAAATAAAACATTTTATTTATAAGGGGTTGATTTATATAAGCAGTGTTTGCTTTTGGGGTGGCGGGTTATATGTGTACATTTTGTGCATGCAGTTAATAAAGCTACTTTTTTATAGTGCAGTGATTAGGAGATTTTACTAGCATTTCAGTATGCTTTTAATTATGTTTGACATTTTTTAATTAACTAAGTATAGACTTGAGTTTGTAGGTTGTTTTAGGTGGCTCGGGCTGTTTTAAAGGGGAAGTTTGTGCATCTTTTTATGTATGCAGTAGTATGTAAAATTACTTTATTTTTTAAATCACAGTGAATGTAAAATGAGTCCTGTGTTTCATTTATTTTTCGTTTTTTAACATTTTTACATAAAACAAATAGATGATTTTGGTGTGGCCTTCGTTTTAGGTTGGTTACCATGTTTGGGAGTTCCCTTTGTCTCTCTCACTTTTTCAAAGTGTGTGCAGTGCAAGCTTTTACTTTAGGCCAGGTTGCTTAGACATTCAATTCTTAGATGTACAAGGTTTGTGCAGGAATGTGATACTACACAGTACAAGAATTACTAATTGCATATGAGTACTTATCACAATGTGTATCAGATCACTTAGCACTACTTAGCTCAAGAACAGCAATCAGTAGGATAGCAGAGCAACTGTAGCTAACTACTCAGCTCTTGTGGTATGCAGCGGAGCAGAGTAATTAGTGTATACAGTGTAGTCCTATACAGTGGTAGTGGGCCTGGATCCAGAAAATGCTGTAGTGTTTTAAGGAGAGGTAAGTGATGGTTTGTGCCAATTCTCAGCACTTCATGCCATGTAATACTAAAAAAATATGTATCTCTGTCAAGTAAAATATATGAATATAATCAATGGGGTGTCATTAGAGAAGGAACCCTGACTTAAAAATAAAAGGTAGTATTTTTTGTGTTGCACCTTTTTTATCCACCTACTGTTATACAACAGAGCAAAAACTAAACAACTGTGAATTTCTCTAAAACATCCCCTTTATCTTCTCTGTCACAGTATCTTACTCCCATGTTAGAAGCCCCCACCTGCAAATTTAATTTCTTGTGGTGTTAGTCATCTGAAAATGGAGGGGGTGTTCTGACAAAGTGTTGCATCATGTGAAAGAACTGTGTGTCCTGTGTGTGTTGGCATAAGAGGAAAACTGTATTGCAACAGGTAAATGGCCAATAGTGAAAGCACAATCAAATAAAGAACACAGTGTAGATAGTTACAAGAGGTCAGACTGTTCATTTCACAAAGCGAGTCAGTCTGTAGTCAGAAAGCTGCTACAGTTTTGTTGGTTGTGAAATGCTTTATATACACACACACACACACACACACACACACACACACACACACACACAAAAACACACACACACACACACACACACACACACACACACACACACACACACACACACACACACACACACACACACACACACACACACACACACACACACACACACACACACACACACACACACACACACATAGTTTTCCTTCCAAATTCCAATGGCATGCAGCAAGTGGATTAGATATTGCATTGGCCATAGGTGTGAGTGTGTGTGCGAGTATCTGGTGTGGAAGAACTACCATGGCAGAGCCAGCCACTTGGTGGTATAAAAATTGGTTCTAGATGATTGTCATTGGTGAAGTGAAACTCAGTGTGCAAAAATGAGAAGAAGGGGTTGTGGATGTATAGATGGATCAATGAGATATCCAAAATTACACAGTCTGTATCATCACCATAAAGATAGGGAGGAGCTGGGATTATAGCACAATAGGTAAGGGTTGAAGAAAAAGCAGAGAAAAACACACAAGAGAAACAAATGCAAGACTGATAAAAGATGGGTAGCAAGGGGTAGGATGCAGTTTTGGGGGGTATACTCTCATTTATTTATGTACTATATATATATATATATATATATATATATATATATATATATACACACACACACACACACACACACACACACACACACACACACATATATATATATATATATATATATATATATATATATATATATATACATACACACACACACACACACACACACACACACACATATATATATATATATATATATATATATATATATATATATATATATATATATATATATATATATATACACACACACACACACACACACACACACACACACACACACACACACAATTTATATACAATAACACGTTGCAAGAGCTCTGACTTTAAAATTGCTGTTTGACTGCATTGATTTTTGGATTTTCTACATTTAAGGTGTGGATATTTCCATTACTTTTTTTTATTTTGGTTTTATTATATTGCAGTTCGTTGTATTTGTTTTACTGCATTTTTTTCCTTGAAATCTTAAAATTTGTTGACTAGGGTCAGTTAGCAAACATTCCTTTTGCATTCACTGACTGAATAGGAATTAGATCTAGCTAATTAGTAGGAGGAGCTGAGAAACAGTTTTCTTATTTAAAGTGTTTACCTACATTCCTCTTCAGCTACAAGAGTTCTGAGTTTAAAACTGTTGTTTAACTGCACTGATTTTTGGATTTTGTTTCATACACACCTGTCCAGTTTTTGTACTTTTGAACTTGATACCTTTTAGCTGCCCACTCCTACTGTAAATTAGAATTTGCAAGCCCCTCCCAGCACTATTTTTACTGGACACTGATAGTTCAGACTATAAACTACTCCCATTTGACTCTTAAAGTTTGAGTTAGCTTCTGTTATATATAACGCATTTCAACTAGTGTGCATTGCAATATTCAATGTGGTAATCTGAACTGTGCATTGGCATTTTGTTTGTTTCTGCAGTTTCCTTATTTTAACTAAAAGTCAACTGTTTGTATTTTTAACTTGGTCTAGTACCTTAGTCTTGTAGTATCCCTCACAGCAGTGGGAGTATTGTGCCGAATTGTTGAAGGATCTGAGCCTCATTTGTTTAATTTCTATTGTTTTTTACTGTTTGCGTTTTAATTGATCTGGGGGTCTTGATCTTGTAGTATAACTCACAACAGTGAGAGAATTGTGAATTGCTGCAGGATCTGAGATGCATTTATTACATTTCTACTGCATTTTTCTGCTTGAATTTTATTTCATCTGGGACCTTAGTCACTCACAACTAGGGTTGCCACCTCTCCATTTATTTTTCTGGAATATCCGGAAATCAAACCAATTTCCGGTAGTCCGGAAAACACTGTACAAACTCTGGTATTCTGTTTCAAAAAAGAAACAGACTATTGGAGTTTGTTAAATTTGCAGATTTACTTACACTACATTTTTACTGATAATGGGATTCATCTCTAATTCATCTCCTACAACCTGTACTGAGCTGTGCAGCTGTGGTTTGCAGTGTCCTGTATAGACAGAGGCACCTATATTTGTAATTTTGCAAATATAACTTCATCTCCTGTTTTTTCAAGTATCCAGCTGAGTCTAATGCAGTAAGCCTGACTGCTAACAAGCATTACCCCAAGAAAGTGTTTTAGATCAATCTTAGACCTCTACTCCCAGCCCAACAATTCCAAAACTTGATTACACCTTCCATCATAGATCAAAAAAATAGGATCTACAGCAATGGATGTGCTCTTCCTACTGTCACTGTAGCCAGCCTTGTAGAAATGGGCATCCTGAGACAATGTAGCAATTGTTTCATGTTTACTAATAACCAGCTTATTCTTAAGCAGACTGACACAGTATGTGAGAAATGTATTTACACTATGTCTTTGAAGGCAAAGCTCTCATATACAGATGCTGACATCAACAAAAAAGGTTCATTGGCGTGTACTAGGCTAATAGCCCTGGAGCCTTTACAAGCCTAGCCCATAGGATTACCCTGGCATCATGCTACCCAACCTTAGTTCCCTGTGTCTCTGTTAAATAGAGCCATTGGAGTGATTCCCTGGGTGAATTTTCTATTTCCCATTCACTCATCAAGATTTCTCTTGAAGAGGGCCAGTAAGGTGCTCTGTGTGACATGTATGGGAAGTCTATTCCATAGCATGGGCAGTCTCTGGGTTATGAACCTGTCCTTCTAGTTTATTCTGTTGATTGTGGTAATGAGGGTGAGGTCCCTGGAGTGCACTGTGCGGAGGGATTGGGATTTCGTTAGATGTAGCATTTCTAACAGAGCTGGGTAAGACATGGCTTTGTAAGTCAAGCAGAGACCACCTCTAAGTAGGTGATATGAGACAGAGAATAGTTGGAGTTTTTTGAGTCTGTTCATATAGGACAAGTGTTTAAGGCCTAGGATCCTCTTTGTGAGGTACATTTGCGGCCTCTCCATTGTTGCAGGTGTCTAGTGAGGTACATGCCAAATGGGGCATTGTACTCAATGACTGGCCTAATGAGGGAAGAGTAGAGGGAGACAATGACCTCTTTCTTCCTGTATGCAAAACCCTTAGTAATGAGATGTGCCACATAGAAGGACTTTCTGACCACAGTGGCAATGTGGTGGTGAAAAGAGAAGTTGCTGTCAGCCTGTGTTCCCAAATCTCTTACAATGCCTTCTGTGTTCAGTGGACTACCATCAATGTGGTAATTCAGGGGAACTGGGTTTTCTTCCAAAGGGGGTGATGACAAATTTTTTGGCATTCAGCTTAAGGCCATGGTTCTGACACCAGTCATTGGTCTCAGTGAGACCTTTCTGTAGAATGTCAGCATCACTTGGGGAGTTAATAATAGCTCCCAACTTGCAATCATCTGCAAACTTTGTCAGCCAGAGTCCCTTCATGTTGGCCTGGAATTCAGAGAAGTAGATACTAAACAGGAGAGGACCTAGGACCGAATCCTGAGGGACTCCACTCATGACTGGTCAGCAGTCTGACTTGGAGTCAACTACTTTCACACTATGTGTTCTATCTTTGAGCCAGTTTGCAACCCACCTAGTGATATAGGGATTGATGCCTAGCTTAGTGAGTTTTTCTATGATCCCTGAGTGGGGAATGGTATCAAAGGCCTTGGCCAGATCAAGGTAGGCTGTATGAACCACCTTACCTTCATCCACACCTCTGGTGACTAACTCAAAGAAGTCGACCAGTTTGAGCAGGCATGATCTACCCTTCAGAAAACCAAACTGTGTGGGATCCAGAGTTGGGAGATTCCCTGTATCCTTGTTTATTAGGTCCATTATGATGCGTTCCATAGCTTTGCATATCAGACTCATCAGACTAATGTGGCAATAGTTTCCAGGGTCTGTAGTTGCTCCTCCTTTGTAGAGAGGGATGACTGTAGCAGTGTGCCATTTGGTAGGGACAAAGCCTGAAGTGAGGCTGTGATTGAAGAGGGCATATAGGTGAGGTGCCAGTTCACTCTGCAGTTCATGTAGAACACAGCCAGGGATATTGTTAGGTCCCATAGAAGCTGTAATCTTGGCCTTGGACAGTGCTGTTTTAACCTGTGCAGCAGTAATACTGGGGGCCTGGCAATCTACTGGTATTGTGAATGGTCCTTTGGTGGGGGAGAGAGGGGTAAAGTTGGCACTGACTCTGTCGACCAGTATATTGGCAATATCTGTTGGCTAAGGTGTAGGAGGTACCATTGTGCAGTAGCTCAGAGCAAAACTGGGTATTGCTGTGGAGATTCTTTACATAACTATAGAAGGCCTTGTGGTTGTCTTTACTATCTGCTGCAATACTGTTATCATAGCTAGGTTTAGAGGATTTGATGAGGGATCTCAACTTTTTGTTGAGGCTGATAAGGGAGTTTTTCCAGTCTTGGGACTTCACCTTATTCTGCATCAGTTTCCTTCTTCTGTTGTAGAGTATGTTTATGGCAGAGGACCACCAGATTGGCTTCCTTTTTTTGGAGGGGAGCATCTTGATTCTATTGGGTATGGCAAGATCCATGCATTTGTGTATGTGTTCATGCAGGGCATTAGTGTATGATTCGGCAGTCATGCAACTGTTCTCCATTTGCATGGGTGCCGGGAAGTTAGCCACCTTTGTTTTTAGGAGCCCAACGTTAGCTTTGGAGAAGATTTTCATGGTGGTTACCTTTGGGAGAGTGGGGGGGGTGAGGGAGATGTGGATTTCCAAGGTGATTAGTTTGTGGTCAGATCTAATCAGGGAGGAGTTGACTATTGGTGTAGAGCAATGGTTAGTAATGACCAGGTCAAGGATGTTGCTACCTTTAGTGGGGGTAAGAACAAGCTGGTCCAGGGCATTTGAATTAATGAATTCAAGGAAACATTGGGCAAGTGTATTGGTACATGAGTAGTTTTCCCACTTAATGGAGGGGTAGTTGAAGTCACCCAGTATGAGAGTGTTAGGTTAGACCCTAATATTCTCCAGGGTGCTTAGGAATGTGGAGTGTGAGTCTTGAGACATGGTTGGGGACCTATAGCAGGCTATGACCTGAATCACTGTCTTACCCAATGTTAGCTACACCTGAAGTATCTCTGATGTGTTATGTTGGGCTACCAGTCTGGAGGTGTGCATCCTTTATGAATATGGAAACACCACTGCCTTTGGAGCTTTGGTCCAAGTTCTGGGGATGAAAGGTGTGGAATGAGTTATAGCCTGGTAGTGCAGGGGTGCTTTCTGCTGCCTTGAACTAGATCTCTGTTACAGCACAAATGTCAATGTTCTCCATTTTAAGGAGTGCTTTGAGCGAGTGCATTTTGAGATTTAGACATCTAGCATTGAGCAGCATGACCCTCAGATTGCATTTGTTTGTAGCTGTTACAGTGGTAATTTGGTCTTTGGAACACCACCTAAAAAGGCACTATAGGGGTGGCAAGAGCCTTGGCTAATATCCAGAATCCCAGGGGTGACAGATGCAGGCCATCTCTGGCAAAGCATCGAGGTCTATCAATCATGTCATCCCAGGCAGACGGACACTGGATCCCCTTAGAATGAAACCAGAAATTAAGCCAATTGTTGAAATCAGTCATTTTCTACTTGTACTGTGGTATCATTCTGGGTGATGGTAGAAGGTTGCTCAGGGCTAGGGTCATACCTGCCTGGGCTACATAATCTGAGAGCTCCTCCACGTCTCTTTTCATGTAGTCCAGGGAGGTACGTCTCAGGTCATTCACACCCACATGTACAATGACAGAGTCATATTTGTACCTGTTGCTGAGGGACCTGAGTGCGTGTGTTATGTGGTGGATCCTGGCACCTGACAGGCAGCTGACTGTTACTTTCTCCTTATTCATCCTAGTGAGTGGAACATCAGTGTGCCTAACTATCGAGTCACCTATGACTAGTGTGTTGGGCATGCTGTTTTGCCTTAGGGCCTTTGGTTGAGTGGCACAGTGTTTAGGAGAGTTATGTGTCTTGTGATTAGTGTTGTGTTGTGGTGGTCAAGTGCATTTCTGTCTTGGAGGTTTCTGCTGTTTGGGTAGATTTTTGAGAGCCTCCACGAAGGTCGGTGTGTGGTTTGTCTTTTTATGTGAAGGCAGTGCTGGAGTGTGTTCTGGAGGGCTATGTGTTCCATGTGGTGTGATGCAAGTGTTGACCTTCTACTCTTGACCAGCTATTCCGGTCTTGGTTGGAGAGTGCGTGGCTTCCAAATTGGATATATAAGTGCATCTCTTGCAAGTCTGAGTGTTGGGAGGTAAGAGTAGAGGGTTGTCAATGTACATGAGGCAGTTGCTACATTGACTCAGGATGCCGAAGTTTACCAGGTTAATAGGAGAAAGCACAGGGAACTGACCTTTAGACATGCCTGGAGGGGTGGGCATTAATAATAAATACTGGAGCTGTTTCCTTGTAGAATGTTTAGTGCTGGTAGCACTTTTGTGTGCTACAATAATTGCTACAGGAAGCCTGGTGAAGTGCTAAACTAATAAGCTACTAAAAGTACAGGAGAGGAGAGAACTAGCAGATCTATGGGAAAAATTGAAGAGCAGACTTTTTGGCACAGCTGAGAAGCTTACAAACAGTCCTGGATACAGCAAATATGTATCTGGACTAGACTAGTTTCAGGAAAGGCAGGAAACAAGCGCAAACATGGGCTTTTAAATGAGAAAGTTGAAAGAGATGGAAAAACTGCCTAAACGGCCAATAAACTACAGTTTCTGGGCCAGAAATCACTCCTCTTGTGGTAGATAGGCTAACTAGTGCTTACCAATCCCACTGATAAGCTAGAAGGCTTTCCTCCGACACAGAAAGGGTTGGGGGGCTCAGAAGCTTACAAACAGTCCTGGATACAGCAAATCTGTATCTGGACTAGACTAGTTACAGGAAAGGTAGGAAACAAGCGCAAATGCGGGTTTTTAAACCAGAAAGTTGAAAGAGATGGAAAAAACTGCCCAAACAGCTGATAAACTACAATTTATGGGCCAGAAACCACTCCTCTTGTGGTATAAGTTGTACAACAAAAGAAAGAAAATCCTGTCCAAAAATAGGAAGAGCTATGCCCAAAAAACAAAACATCAAGTCCACCAAAGCCAGCTTTGAGGCAAAAGTATCCTCCGGGCTAAGGATAGCCATAAGGCAATTTTCAGTTGTGTACACAAACGTAAAAGGGACAATCAACAGTGTGATGAACTAATAGTAAATGGAAATTCCTATACTGAACCATGGGATATAGCAAATTTGCTGGCCAATAAATTTAGCTCCAGTTTCACTTCCCGATCACTCTCAGTTCTTCCCCAGGAAATACCATTTACCATTCCTCCCCCAACTATCACTAAAGAGCAGGTCCTCATTGCACTTTCCTGAGCTAAAAACACTGCATTACTGGGTCCTGATAATATCATAGAATGCCTCCTAAATAACATAAAATATAACATGTCAGATCCACTAGAATCTCTTTTCAACCACAGCCTCCAGACAGGCTTCTTCCCTAGGAAAGGAGGACTGCAATGGTCATCCCTCCACACTATCAACAGACCCGGGGAAATATACCCCCATAAATTTGACTAGTCTTATATGTAAGGCCATGGAAAGAATTATGTGGACCTGATAAACAAAGACATAGGAAAACTTCAAACACTGGACCCATCCCAGTTTGGTTTCATCAAGGGCAGGTCATGTCTACTAAACTTGTTGAACACCTGCAAGAAGATAACTGGAACCAAAGATGCAGACAAGACAGTACATACTGTCTATCTTGGCCTGGCAAAGACATGTGATACAATACCTTACTTGGGTATTATAGACAAACTCAAAGATTTAGACATAAAGACCAATATCACCTGATGGATAGCCAAATGGCTCACAGATAGGACAGATGAAGTTAGGGTGGGGGAATCCACCTCCAACAAGAGGCCAGTTCCTAGTGGTGTCCCACAGGCATCAGTACTGGGGCCTCCCTTGTTTGGAATATACTTCTCTGAAGTCAAGGCAAATGCAGGGGCCCTTTGTCTAATCATATTTGCTGATGACTGCAGGCTGGGTGTAGTAATTGAATTGCCCAAAGATGCAGACATCCTCTAGGAGGGTATAATACAGACAAGTAGATGGTGCCAGAGCCATGGCCTAAAACTCAGTACAAAATGCACAATTATATCTTTTGGGAAGATGATCACCCCTGCAAATTGCAACATTGATAACACTCCTTTAAAAGTAGACCCAGTGGTAAGGGACTTGGGAACTCAGGTTAACAGTAACCTGAACTTTGATCACTATGTGTCCACGTTAGTGAGAAAATCTTTCTATGTGGTGCAAATTATAAGCAAGGGCATGGCATTCAGATCTATGAAGATCGTAGTCTGACTATACTTAGCCCTCATTAGACCAATAATCAAGTACAATGCACCCTTTGGCATGTACTTGACTAGGCATTTGCAACAGCTGGAGTGGCCACAGAGGTTCCTTACTAAAAGAACACAGGGTGTAAATAATATATCCTATGTAGACCAACTCAAATCCCCATCCCTGTGCTTGGTCTCCTACAGACTACTGAGGGGTAATCTATTCCTGACCCACAATGCATTCTCCTCTGAAGTCCCAATAGATCTGATACACATTCACAAAACAAACATCACTAGATTACCCAAACTAAGGATCTAAACCTCATATGTGGCATAAACAAAACAAAAATAAAAGTTGCCAAAGAACACAAACAAAAGGCTTTTATTTCCAAGGAACACACCTGTGCACTTTCGTCTCAAAATAAAGACTTCTTCAGAGTGTCAGAAAACTAAAACCACTAAAATATATACACACACTCAGAAGCAATACACCAATCAAAGTAATAAAATATAATAAAATAATAAGATATAAAGAACTAAACTTTAGCAGCAACCAATGCCCTTTTTTGTCTTTCCCAGGTGTGTTCTAATTTTAAAAAATTCACCTTTTTTGCCATCGATAGGGTTTTTGTGACACCTGTAAGTGGGGATTTTGATGTTACTTTGTATTACAAAGAATTATGCTGGCAACTGAGGCTTAACGCTACTCTTTTGCCTGGCATTAATGATAGTATTTTCATTTCTAATATATTAAAAATTAGAGCTGCAAAGGTTTAGTTATGTCTTATTATTTTCTTACAAGGCAATGGCCCCCATTGTTTATTATACTTGTTTATGTCTTTATTCATGTTTTGGCCAGTTTTATCCTTGTTTATTTGTGACTAATTATTATGTTCAGCACTATGTATTGGTTAGTTTAGTGTTAAAGCATAGTTTGATTAGTGTTTTAGTGTTACCATGGTAGTTGATTAATTGTATTCTTAGATTGGCATGTTGCTTCTGGGTGTGTGTGTGTGTGTGCATATATTGTAGTGGTTTGAGTTTTCTGACACTCTGAAGAAGTCTTTTATTGAAGATGAAAGCACTCAGGTGTGTTCCTTGGAAATAAAAGCCTTTTGTTTGTGTTATTTGGTGAATTTTATTTTTATTTTATTTTATTTTCATTTGTACATAAACAAAACATGTTGGAGGGATGGGTATGGGTCTCAGAGAATACCCTTTCTCTGGCACAGACCACCATTCATGTGAAACAGAGCCCTTCCTTAAGCCTATTCAATCTCCGTTTGGACAAATGGATGGGAAATTGCAAATTTACCCATGGTTTGTCACCTGTTGCCCATATGGATAGGGGCAGTTTGCAGATGCCCTAAAGCACAGAAATATACCAAAGCCATTCTAGCCCATTGGGACATGAATGGCTAGGCTTAAAAAGGCTCTATGGCCATTATCCTAGTAACCTCTTTTGGTCCTATGATCCTGTGTGAATATAGAAAGACTGAGGGTATGCAAGGGAAAATGCCTATGCAAAGATGTTGTAGGATAATGTTCAGGGATAAACAAACATAAATGAAGCACTACACACAAACAAAGGTGTTTTGCGCACACAAGGATGAGGGACAATGGTTGCATTCATACATATATAGGCGTGTATATATATATATATATATATATATATATATATATATATATATATATATACATACACACATACCTGTGTACAGAGAGTAGGAAATGATGATGGGAGGTTGGATTTATCACAGAGTACAAAGCAGCACACATTATGAGGGAGGGATCACACTAAATAGGAGACAGGGTGGGGTTATTGCCACAGTGTGTGTCAGAGTGGCCCACTAGGAAACCTACACAGAGCATTATTAGTTGATGAACCCATGTAGACACTGTCAGATAGAGTTGGACTCTTTAGTGTCCCATTGGCAGGGGACTGACACTCTAGAGAATTGCCTCTCTGATGCAGGAGGACATCTATGTGGCTAAGAGAGTGGCCAGAATGATAGTTCACCACATTTTCCATGACAGTGTCAACTCTCTGCTGCAGCTCTGGTAGATCAACAGGTGGTACAACAAGGGGGGTTCCCCTGAAAGGTCCTTTGGTAAGCCACCCATATACTTATCATTAAACCCACCCTGAGATACAGCAGATGGAGGTGGTGATGAAGGTGATGAGGCCTACCTACATTCATCTTCTTCAACAGACTGGATAACCAGACTGGACCCCCAGACTGGATAACCAATGGGAACATTGGCATAAATGTAATATATCATTAAAACACACTCGGATGGAAAGCAGATTGTAATGGTGAGCAATCTGTCTTGGAGCCAGCCACTCCTGCCTCCTTTGACACCTCAGTCTACTGATTCCTCTCCTGATGATATATATATATATATATATATATATATATATATATATATATATATATATATATTAATACACACACACACACACACACACACACATATATATATATATATACACACACACACACACACACACACACACACACACACACACACACACACACACACACACACACACACATAGCCCAAAGGCTGAAAGTAGGGAAGGCTCAGGCTTGGCCTGAGCCGTAGCATTGCCCTTTACCTCACTGTAGTGCGATCCCAGAGTTGGTATATTTAGTTAGGGGGGTGTGGGGGCATAGTCTTCCCACATTGGGATGTGTGGTGGGGTGAAGCCTCCCAGTTAGTTATGTTTTAAATTTTGTGTGTGTATGTGTGTGTGTGTGTGTGTGTGTGTGTGTGTGTGTGTGTGTGTGTGTGTGTGTGTTTGTGTGTGTGTTTGGTGATAGCGATTTCTTTCCCAGGGATATATATACACACACACACACACACACACACACACACACACACACACACACACACACACACACACACACACACACACACAGTGGATATAAAAAGTATACACACCCCTGCTAAAATGCCAGGTTTTATAAAACAATGAGACCACAATAAATCATTTCAAAATTTCCCACCTTTAATGTGACTTATATCCTATACAATTTAAAATAAATCTGTTAGGGGAAAAAAATATAAAAAATAAAAAAACTTACCGGTTTTGCCGGTTGCATAATTGTGCACACCCTTAAACTAATACTTTGTTGAAGCACTTTTTGATTTAATTACAGCATTCAGTTTTCTTGCGTACACACCTGCCAGCAATTAAAGAGACTTTGATTAACCCCAAATAAAGTTCAGCTGTCCCAATAGAAGTTTACTGACATTTACTCAGTTGCCTGCTACAGCAAAAGCCATGATTCACAGAGAGCTTACAAAGCATGAAAGGGATCTCATTGTTGAAAGGTATCAGTCAGGAGAAGGGTACAAACAAATTTCCACAGCATTGGATATGCCATCGAACACAGTGAAGACAGTCATCAAAAAGTGGAAAAAATATATGACAACAGTGACATTGCAAAGAAGTGGATGTCCCTCCAAAATTGATGAAAAGACAAGATCAAAACTGGTCAGGGAGGCTGCTAAAAGACCTACAGCAACACTAAAGGAGCTGCAGGAATTTCTGGCAATTACTGGTTGTGTACTCCATGTGACAACAATCTCCCGTATTTTCTATATGTCTGGACTATGGGGTAGGGTTGCAAGACAGAAACCTTTTCTTACACAGAAAAACATCTAGGCTCAGATTAAATTTGCAAAACAATACATCAAGTCTCCCAAAAATATGTAGGAAAATGTGTTATGGTCTGATGAGACCAAGGTTGAACTTTTTGGCCACAATTCCAAAAGGTACGTTTAGCACAAAAACAATACTTCGCATCACCAGAAAAACACCATCCCCACAGTGAAACATGGTGGTGGCAGTATCATGCTTTGGGTTTGTTTTTCTTCAGCTGGAACTGGGGCTTTAGTCAAGGTGGAAGGAATTATGAACAGTTCCAAATACCAGTCACTTTTGGCCCAAAACCTTCAGGCGTCTGCTAGAAAGCTGAAGATGAAGAGAAATTTCACCTTTCAACACAACAATGACCCCAAGCATACATCCAGATCAGCCAAAGAATGGCTTCACCAGGAGAAAATTAAAGTTTTGGAATGGCCCAGCCAGAGCCCAGACGTAAATCCAATAGAAAACCTGTGGGGTGACCTGAAGAGGGCTGTGCACAAGAGATGCCCTCACAATCTGACAGATTTGGAGAGCTGTTGCAAGGAAGAGTGGGTAAATATTGCCAAGTCAAGATGTGCCATGCTGATGGACTCCTACCCAAGAAGACTGAATGCTGTAATTAAAGCAAAAGGTGCTTCAACAAAATATGAGTTTAAGGGTGTGCACACTTATGCAACCAGTTTATTGTACGTTTTTTATTTTTTATATTTTTTTCCCTAACAGATTTGTTTTTCAATTGAATTGTGCAGGTTATAGGTCACATTAAAGGTGGGAAAAGTTTTGAAATGATTTATTGTGCTCTCATTTTTATATCACAAAAAACTGGCATTTTAACAGGAGTGTGCACACTTTTTATATCCACTGTATATACATACACATTCCCATTACACTACTTATTTGTGCATTATCTTTGCACTTCCACTTCTTAATCCTATAGTCTTTCAGGCATGTAAAGCCTCAGGTCATCATAGCAGTGATGGTGTTCTGAAGATCACTGGATACCTGTAGACATGGTAAAAAAAGAGGCCAAAAGCATGTCATGGATCCATGTTTTTGAATGGTCCATCATATTCACTCAGAAGCTGTTGCCTGAATTGGGAGGGAATGAGATAAATAAATACATTTGTCTTTAGCAGGAGCTTTATGTCTTTAAGAGCAATCAGTCATCTCTGCTTTTTAGGCTGTTAAATGACAAATAATATATCAAAATGACAGCAATTTCTATAAGTATACAGGACAGATATTCCTGTTTCATTCATGTACTCACTCTTCAGTTGCATATCACATGTGATAAGGGTGTGCTGCTCATTATACGTCCATTGTGAGAAAGTGCTATTAAGTGATTTATTGCCATTCACTACAGTAAGGCCTAATTTGCCAACCTAGTCCACCAAAATGACTTTAGTTTGTGGATTACATCTTGGAGTCAGCAAGGTCAAGCAATACTGTGAAGTAGTATTATGAATGGGTTTGCAGCAGTACATATACAAGGTTTACTGATAAGGTATATATTTTACATGCAAACAACAGCTGAGGCATTAGGGGACATGTCTGAACAATAGGTATTCTTCAAAGTGGTATATGTATGTTTTAACATGATGGTCTGCGTTGTTGTACTTCATGCATTTGTCCATATACTTAAGTGACTACAGCAGCAGCAGCAGCAGTAAATATCAGTAAATATGGGGGGGGGGGGCTTTACCATGCCATTTCAGTAGAATACTTTACAGACTATCAAGAATTATTATGAGGCACTATAGCACAATGCATACAATGACTAAGGGATTGTGGAGGGCCTTACCATGCCATAATAGCAGATGAATTTACAAGCTGCCCTCCTTCAAGCAGTATTATGTGATACTGTACACAGTATATATGGCCTTCATGCTGTTCATATTTTCCTGTGTCTAAGAGGTACATATTCAGTGCCTGTATCTATCCATAACAGTATGTATTCTATGACTGAGTATGTTCACTGGACAAGACAGACAAAGGTTTGAGAATTTCATTGATGCTGAAAACTTAGTTCAGGTGCAGGTATTCAATGTGCATGACTTTAGGATAACATGCAGAGGTGGTGACAGCTGGCCACGTGTGTCAGTCAGTTAGTTTTGTAGAACACAACTGTAGTGTGTGGGCAATATATACTGAGTTAGGTTTTCCATCACTTGATCTATAATATCAGCTGTGCCAAACAGAAGGCACAGAAGATTGCAAGGGAAAGATCCACCACAGGGGATGGGCTATCAGCGTCCAATAACTGACAGTCGTGGAAGAGTTTCTTGGGTCACTGGGAAGATAGATTGCAACTGGAATTATACCTGATGGGGGTGTGGATTTTGATACTGACTTGACCTATTCCACTCATTTCTCAGTGGTTAATGGGGCAGGTTAGTAATGTACAGCCATGGTTTGCCTACACAGATGTTATATTAGGGGTGTAGCCAAACAAAGTGGGCACGATGCACATTTCTCTTTCATAGTACATCAAGAGTGCAGCTGGCTGCCACTGCCAGAGAAAATAAGGTTGCATAAGGACTAGGAGTCATTTAGAATCCTACCATGTATCTTACACAAGCAGCCTTGTACCATATTTCAGTGAGGTCACTATAATATTATGTCTGTAATGCAGAGGTAAAAACAGTAATAGGCAACATGTAGAAATGGCTGTGGCTGAATAAGGTAATGATGTGCTCCCAGTCTGGTGGATGGGAAGCAACATATGTATGGCTAATGATACTAGGCCTCTGAGTTGTACTAACCAAGTGCATTTTGATACATCACCTGAGAGGAATTTACTGCTGCTGAGAATACCATTAGTGTTCTGGCTGTGCCTGAAATGCTAGCCTCAGAGATGTATAATGATCCATGCCAAGCATAGGACAGCAACAGAATAGTATCCAATGCTGCTAAACATTACAGTGTTGGGTACTGCAATGTTGCTGGCATAGTAGTACTCAACACTGTTAAGCATTACAATTGCCCCTGTCCTGCATATGAAATGTACCTCAATTATTGTTTCAGGATTACATACAGGGATTATACACTGAGCTTCCACTACATAAAGGGATTATGCACTGAGGTTCCAAAGGGTAATGTGGCTCACCTACAAAGTACAAGTTATGCCCTTAATGGATTTTGAAAGTGTCGTCTGTGGTATTTGTGATGATGCCTCCCATTTGTATAAGGTTATGGACAGTAGAAATGACTGTTCTGGTGAGATCTGTAATAGCAAATACTGCCACCAGAGAGCACACCACATTCTACAGAATTGTCAGTGCAATCATGTCTGTCTGCCTGACTGGCTTGGAAAGGTACGAGCATCGGGTGAATATGTATGTGGCCATTTGCAAGTGATACACTCAAAAGATATGCCTGGTGTGTCATATGTCCTGACACCTTTCATCATGAACAAGGAAGATCACCTTCTTCCAGAAAAAGAACAGCTCACTAGCAATTGTCATCTAGATCTGTGCACAAAGTAGCAAATTGCTACTGGTGGAAGAGGACAAGAGCCCCGCATGCTTTAATCATCAAAGGTACACCAGTACAAGTTATGAAGTACAACACCATTCTTGCCACAGGATTTCTTGAGGCTTGCCCCCTCCCCCCTTTATGGCAAAGTAGCACCAGAAGATGATCTTGCAGTGGCTCCCTATCCATCTATCCTTACAGAGATCAGGTCTCCAGTATCTCGCCCCAGTGTCATTTACTTGATTCCCCTTTCTTGCAGCATGCCTTCTATTATGTTGTCCCCTGCCCAGTGTACATCTTCTGAACAATGCCCAAACCTGCCTCATCATTTCCCATACCCACTTTGTATTTGCAATCTTGTGTTACAATGTCTGCTGGCACCATGTACAAATGATAACTGTGATTCACAAGACCTTCTGTCTCATGTGGTGTTGATCTAATGTCTGATGCACTGTGAAGCTAGACCAACAACTCACAAGCATAGCCTCAAGGGAACAGGGCATCTAGCATGTTTATTGTGATGCCTATAAACCTCATGGTCCAAAGATGTTAGCCAGACATTATTGCCTTGCCACTGCTGCAGTGTATTTTACCCATTACTGCCTATGTACTCTGCTGACCATCCTACATCCTGTTGACCGTCAATGGCCCCATCTTCTACTGTTGGTAGATGGGGTAATGAAGGCCCAGTCTGCTGCTGCTGACTGCAAACATCTTGCTAGTTGTATTGCATTGTAGAGACCCCCCCCAGATGCATTCAGACATTAAAACTACGCATTTACTAACTCATATGCATGCTCTATGATGTTCCATGTCCAGGCTTGAGTAGTGTTGAAATGTATCTCAATTATTGTTTCAGGATTACATACAGGGATTATATACTGAGCTTCCACTACATATAGGGATTATGCACTGAGGTTCCAAAGGGTAATGTGGCTCACCTACAAAGTGCAACACAACCACATTTGTTGTGCGAGGGGAACTTGCCTACATGTATAGTGTGTGCAAGTGTCAGTCTGCATTTTACAACTGTGTTAGCACTTAATAGCAAAAAGTCTCTATAAACTGCCATGCTTGAAACTGATATACAGTTCTGATATATGTCAAATGTGAGAATAAAAAAAAGCTACCTGGATCCTCTGTGGGTCACAGACTACCTGGAATTTGAGAGAGTAGTAGCCTCTCCTTCTTATGTATCTCTAGGAGTGTGAACCAGAGGAGCCTTTAGAGCCACATGAGTGCAGTACATGCCACCCAGTACATCATGGAGGTAAGATACATTGTAAAAGCTATGCAGAGTGTTTCCTCTCTCTCTCCTCTTCAGTTTAGAAGAACCATATGCGTTTATTAACATGTGCCAGCATAACATTAAGGAACTTGTCGAGTATTCAGGAAATACCCAACGGGTCTCCAGCTGATCATTGAAACATCCCTGTAACTGAGATGGTAAGAAATACACAAACCTTGGTATCCAGAGGTATTAGAAGACCATGCATTCCCTAAGATTCAGTGTGTGGCAAAATACATTGACCAATATTTGGATGAAATTGCAATCCACTCAAAAGTGATCTATAGTCTGGTTATCAGTTAAGAGTGAGGACATGGCAGATCAGGCTCAAGCAATAATACTTTCAAGGCCTAAGAATGCAAAGAGGCACAGCCCTAGCTAGCAGCAGCAGAGACTAAGGTGAAATAGTGATCATTCATAATTATTGGATTACATTTGATCGTATCTAGTATTAAAGTATACATGTTTTGGGTGCCCATACATTTATTTCCTTCAAGCAATATCTGTCATTACAAATACCTGCTTCAGTTTTAAGTCATCAACATACATGCCCAAATAATGTTCTGTTGAGCTAATGAAAATGAATATGAATTGAAAAAGGAGAGTGCATGTAAGTTAGAGACAAAGACCATTTATAATAGTGCTTAACTATTTTCCTTTCAAAAGCAATAAAAAGTTAAAGGCATGTAGGTAACATGCATGCTGCCATGCTTGCAATCACAAATGGTCATCCAGTCAATTATCTCAAGGAGACAAATGTCCATTTTATAGCAGAATCATTCCTCAACATCTATGGCATGAAAACACACAGCTTGATGTCATCTGTACTGCATGAAGATGAAAATCCATGCCATATTTTTTATGTTTTTTTCCAGTTATCCAGATGATATGCCAAACAGTAAATATCCAAAATAAATAATAAGATTTTTGATCTTTGAGCTTAAGTTCTGATATAGTATGGTACAGAAGAGAGAAAGAATAAAACATGGGCTCATGAAAACGTAAAGTGGTAAGTTAATGCTGTTCTGAGTTTTGGATTTAGAAGATAAAATCACAAATGCTTCTCTGAGCTGACAGTATTTATTTGTGTAACTTCTTTCCTTAGTCAATTTCCAGAATAGAAAAAGGATTTTATGAAGGCATCCATGATTAAAATAAGACTAAGGACATTTTCCAGTGTTCAAGAGACACTTGATTATTATATCAATAGTAAATAAAATGGTATGTCATGAAAAGGTAGGTTTCAAGGTGAGCTACATTTCTGACATTAGAGAACATATATTTATAAGGATTATTTTTAAGGATTATGTAGGTCAGACCTGAGAGAGACTAAAATAAACCTCATACAAAACGAAAACTGAAGCATTGAGCACTGAGCTTAAGATGTATTCCCAGAGGTACAAATCAAATTAGCAGCAGGTGAAGCTGTGAATTCTACAGAAACGTCAAGAATGCAAACCTGAAATAAGGTGTACTAAACTGTATGACAATAAGCACAGGAGCATAGCAAAATGAGTATGGTACATGTAAAAAACAGTGAAAGTAAACAAAGCATCTCTTTAAAGTTTTGTCAGATATCACGTAAAACAAAGTGAAGGCAAACCATCCATTATTAGTCTCAGTTGCTGATTTCTCATTTGGACAGTCAACCTTCATGCCAGTAAAGGACTTAAGTTAGTGATACAATTTTTTAAGACAGGTAAAGAAATGCCTTCTATTGAGAGACTTCTTGTTCATACAGAGCACATTGTACTACCTTTAAAATTTCCATGTAGAGCTCTCCCATCACACACACCTCTAGATCTGTGGAAACCTAAAAACGATATTAAAACAAATTTACTAAAAAGAATAGGGCTAGTATTATGGTTGAATTGTGTTGAAAAAGGGAACACACCTCACCAGAATGTTTAATGAAAGATTTTAAGTTAGATGAATCTGTTAATCAGCTAATATTATCTATCAGTAAGAGAGTAGATGAATTGGTAGATAATATAAGTGAAATGGAACAGATTCCCCCATTTATGAGTATATGAGTGCTATCAGTGACAGTAAATTGACCTACAAAGGAAGACCGTCCAAGTTATATAAGTTTATAATAAGAAGAACTTAGATGCAAAATTGTGCAACTTTTTAGATAGTAGTGGATTGAGTGACTCAACTGAAGATAAGAATACAAGTGTGTGACCTAACTCAGTTAGTCAAACATCTTCAAGGTTATATGGGAAAGTTTTTATGCGGAAATATATGCATACAATGTTTGTTACCTTTTATAAAATGTCTAAGTTTAGTAAAATTACTTTCTCAGTTTGCTGGATATGTAGTAAAAATATGAAAGCTGATTGGGCACATATGTTTACTGACTGAGAAAAATTAAATGTGTATTGGGAAGAGAGAAGTATTTTAAGGGGTTATGGTCTGATAATTGTTCTTTAATTAGATCAGCAATACTAATGAATGTTCCACTTCCTTTATCTGTAAAAGCCAAACAACAAAAAAATGTCTTGGGAGTCTCTTGACAATAGCTAGAAAAATTATTACAAAGAATTGGAAATCAAACTCAGTTTATACATTCAAAGATTTTTTAAATTTAACAGCAATCCTATGTAAAACTAAAAAAATAAGTTATTAGAATAAAGTCTATAAATCATAGTAAGGCTTTTAGTTCTTGGGATAGCCTTGAAATGTTACCATTGAAATACCAATATTCTTAATTTGTTAATTGTATTAGAATACTCTGATGATCCAATGTATTTCTAGCATTGTGTAACAGTATGTGATATTGAATTTCGTCCTTTCTTTGCATATATTGTATACATGTTAAATCAATAAGAAATTTCTTCAAAAAATTATATGTAGAAACTGTCACAAATTCTAGTTTGAGCATAAATTCAAGAATAAAACAAAAAAAGATACTTACAGTAATAATATACTTAATAGTTCAACAATTAAATAAGATCAGCTTTTTGAGTACACAATCCAAGGTTTGGAGATCACTGTGCAAATTGTTTTTCATCAGGAATATGTGGAGGAAGGTATTCTTAATGCGGGGCACTGATAGTTTCCCACTAGAACTGGTTGTGTTGTGGCTGAGCTACTTGATGGACTATTTTGTCCATAAGCTATTTAAGAACATGTGACCCCCATCTCCCTTGTAGCCTGCTTTTATGTTCTAACACACTATTGTTATTGCTTATTACATGGGGAAACCTTCCACAGTTTTGATGGCCCATCTATTCTAATTTCAAGTTAGCTATAAACATTAATGATTGTCTACCATTTCAGTCAGAAAAACTCCACTTTTTATAGCCATTCAAGAGTTTCAAGTTGCAGACTTTTTTAGTATCGCTGTCTTTGCTATATCCCCTTAGAGTGAGATGGATGCAGGGTTCAAGGTATTATTTGTATTTCTTAGTCTCCATTCCATTTAACACTCCAGCTGTCTTCCACAGAGCACTGCTCTGTACAGTAAATATTTTAGTCATTACATATTTTCCCAGTTTTTCTCCTTTTGGATGTTGAACCATCTGGTGATGTTCTCCTGTTGTCTGATTCATGTCATCCTCTGTCAGCCCTTGTGTTATAAACTGAAGGATAAAACAACCCACTGATCAGCCCTCTTGCTCTTAGAATAATCTGGTACAGACCTTGTGGTAGTCAGAAAAAATAACTATTTACAGTATTTTTGTTCCAATTCTGCGTTATTACAGGTTTGGATGACTTGCAATGCCAGGTCTATCACTTTCTTCACCGTGAAGAAGAAGTCTTCTCATGGATAACAGTTAGTGCAATGTGTGGCAAACAAGAGTATTACCATATATGGTACCTCAAGGCATTAAAGGTATTCTACCAAGCACCCATAAAGGTGTCTGTCTTGTCGTACTTTCATGTGGACATATAAAGAAGCAGACCCCCCCCAAGCGCAGACACACACACACACACACACACACACACACACACACACACACACACATGCATTACTATGTCAAGTATTTATTTATTTATTTAAATATGCAATTCACAAAAAGATTAATTTTGGTGTAAGGCTTTAGGTCTATATTAATATTATAATAATGCATAATTATGGTCCCCATTACTGACACCTAACAGACTTCACTAGGAATACTTCTTAAATTTATTATCTCCCATATCTACCAGACAGCTCGGAGTATACTCACCATATGATGTACATCTTCTGCTTTTTGAAATCCTGACAGATATGTTACATGGTTTCACTGTTAACAGCTATATTACTGTTAATGTGAATAGCAAGTACCACAGAAAGATCTGCAATTGCTCTGTCACAGAGATGGATCAAATTTTACTTGTTCAGGCCTTACTTGTTTTCAGTGGGAGAAGATTTAGGTCCCTTGTACCAAGACATTTAATTTGACTTTACCAACATCTGATGCAGGGTTGACTGGATAAATACATGGTAGATTATCAAATGATTACATTCATAGCCCTCAATTGTCCATCTCCAGAATGTGTAACATAGCCTGTCATAATGTGGAACACATGCTAACAGCTTATTAACAACTTCAACTAGGAAGCTCACAGGATGGTTAAACTGTATTACTTTATACGTATTAAGCATTATTTTGATGAAGTAATATGATTCAGTATTATTTACCATGGATATCAGTTAAAATATTAATGCTGAATGGGTGACAGACCCTTTCAATGTGGAACAATGAGGAACATGGACATTTTAAGACTGAAAATGAGGAACATTCCTCGTAACTAGGTATACATGAGAGATATAGTTACATTCACTTTTGCCAGTTAGATTTATAGTACATGCCAAATGAAACCAGAAATTAACTGCTATGTAGGCATATCTGAAATTTTAGGAAAATAGGAACACCCTGGAAGGTGATTTATCAAATAGCGCAGCCTTATTTATTCAGGCTCTTATTGTCTCTCTACATTAAAAACAGAAAGCAGAATTCCCTTGTGAATGTGCTTCATTATTAACTTACATAAAGGTTACAACTAACAGGTTCATAGTTTCATAGGAATTTACTAGGCTAATGGACCTAGGGCCTTTACAAGCCTAGCCATGTTATACCTGTGTTTCCTAACTTGACTTTGGTTAGATGGTTGTTATTTTGCAGAGCGAGTATATCATCAGCACTGACTCTCCCTGTCCATGAGGGACACAGGACATAGAACTTGTGGGTTCTGTACCTCCAGCTCCTTTTGAAGATATGATCTCTGCAGAAAAGGGAGAGAAACATCCTTTAAACCAGACATAAGTAATAACTAAACATTTAGTTTTGTGCATTATGCTGATTGCTAATTGTAATGTTGTATAACTTCTTATCTAACACTTTCTATGAGCTACACTGAATCATCTGACTCTCTTTGGTCTTTCATACAATTAATACTTCAAAACTGTAAAAGAAGAATGACTTCAAAAAGAAAGACAGAGTTTGTTCACGTGCAAAACTTTTAACTTCAAACATAAGAAATATTGCATTGTTTTTATTTTGCAGGCAAATGCCTGTGAGCACTAAAGACTTAGAAACAGAATGCATCTGCATTGCCATCAGCAGAAGGAGAAGAAAGCTTGCTAGGTGAAAGTGAAAATATTTCCATACCTGGTAGATTTGTTCATTAGATAGACATTACTCATAATGCTTGAAAATATCACACATTGCAGTAGCAGCCTTAACATTGTTTTTATGTTAAAGAGGATTACATTTCATACTTTAGTCAGAATCAAATATTCAGCATCTTTTTCTAAAATATCACTATCCAGTTTGTATTACCTGTATGAAATATGCAAAGTATTCATGGTATTAGCACATCTAGGCTTGATACAGTCATCTTCATTAAAAGTATTAATGTGAATAAATGTTATATGAAGGCTAATATTTAGTAATAGCAATCTTAAACAACAATAATAAATTAAACATGAGTATTTTTAAATTACTGTAACTATCACAGTTGCAAAGATTAATTGAACAAGAGGCTGTAGGTTCATATTTATATTTATTTCCCCATATAATAGTACAACTTTTTTAAAGTTTGACATCCATAACTTAAGAATCCTTTCAGTTATAAAATTATGACTTGACTATGTTCAGTTTAATATTTATTATATATTTAGGAGCATGGTCCTGTATACCATGATATTCTACAGCCTTTATTGAACCAATTGATTATCTAAGGCTCTGCTGATATGATTATGAATTTTGATTATATGAAAGGGCCTATAAAGTCTATATGCTTACATTACCTTTGTGGAAGTCATCAAGGCAACATATACCAGTGATATTAATGATTATTTGAACATTATTAAGAAACACTGGATTGTTCTCACTGCTGATGAAGGTATTTCCAGATATATTGACACAGAGCCCAAGTTTTTATTCAGCAATAATAAATCATTACAACAGACATTGTGCTATTCCAAACATATGTGTATAAAATACAATGCCCGTAGTACTAGACCATGTGGCCATTGCAATTGGTGCACATATACTGACACCAGTTCCATATTTGAGCATCCAGATAATGGTAGGATATATACATTCAAGGTGGATGCCACATGTGATACATTACACATCATATATTTGGCTTATTGCACCATTTGTAAAATGTTTTATATAGGGAAGACAGATTGTTCATTTAAAGAAGGAATAAGAGAACATATTTATCACATTAATAAAGGCAATAGCATCAATGCACTCACAAAACATGTTTTGAACACAAATGCCATGCATAAATTCAAGTTTTTAGCTGTAGCCAAAGTGTATGAAAATGTCAGACAAGGAGATATACGTAGCAAGACTGAGGATCTGGAATCAACTTGGATTGTGAAACTTAGGGGGGATGCGGGGCATGGACTCAATGAGTCCGTACCACTAAAATCCCAGTTAAAGCTGAAGGCCATTAAAGGATAGATGCATACACACATAAAGGCTCATATTTCTTTTTATATTGTATTTTTATTGGAAGTTGTTGATTTTTATTATAATAAAGTATAGTTTTCTCAGTATTTATATATGTGGTTTATAATGAGATATGTTGTACTGTTTGTTTAAATTTGTATAATGTGATTTTTTTTAGAATTGTTTTAATTGATATAAAGGTGCGTACTGATTAATGCTTCTAATACACCTGATAATGCCTGTATGGTGAAAGTGCTTGTGTTACTTTTGTTGCACTGAAGTAAAGGTTTGATCTGGAGATACTAGCCGTTTCTGTGTCTTTTTACTTTTTTATTGGAATGCTTCTCTTAGACACAGCAAGTGAGTTTCATTTTGTGGTAGTTTTTTTGACATTTTTTTATTATTCTTGTTTGTGCTACCACAATACTCACTATTACGGCTGATGAAATTACAGAAGTTGATGTGGATTCCACTAACCCTGGTGTTATTAATTCGAAAATGGACATTTTTTTGTCGGGTATCACCAGGGAAATTAATCCCTTGGTTGGTTGTAGAATAGAGATTGACAATTGCTCTAAGCATGTTGCAAATAATTCAGTTGATATCATAGCTCTGAAGACTGGTCTGTTTGCCCTAGAGAAAGACTTGTATAAGTTAAAGAGAAGTCAGTATCCGAAATTCCACATGGAAGTCTGTTTAGCTGAGCAGATTATACCATGGTGTCTGCACATTCTAAAAATGCCATCACATATTAACGGTGACAACATTTTACTGCTGGAATGGCAAAAAATAAACATCCAGGCCAGTTTCAGTTATTTGAAACTGCTGGTACAAGCAGCTGATAGAGAGATCTCACAACTAACTGCTTCTGCTAATGCTAAATATTCTGAGTTACTGACAGCCTTTCTGGAGGCTGTGTTGGACGAGTATATGAAAGAAATGCTTGATTCCCTTAAGGTCTATGAAACCAAGCTGCAGAAAGGGAAAATTAACAAGATTTGTCGTGACAGAACTGATTTTCAGTTAAATAATGTGTTCACTTGGCCACATGATGATTTCAATAGTAGCGAACAACGTTCTGTTAGTTCACCAACAGAAGGCAAAGCTACATTGCAAGCCACACATCATGAGGTAGTAAACCAGTGACCAGACGAGAGGCAGAATATGTCATCAGTACCTAATGACGTGGCTCCCATTAGGGACATGGGGGCACAGAATAAAGTGGTAATCACAACTGCGCAGGTGCATCATGGTGCTTCATCAGGTAAAACATCTAGTGTGAATGAGAACACTGGACTGGATAAGTCTTTTTGTTTATCCAGCCAATACAATCTACATTTTCCACTCCTGATGAAGGAGCAGAATTATCAGCATTTGAAAGAACAACAGCGTGGACGCAGTCGGAGTTGCAACAAGCGAAAGTTAGACGGTACTGTGAACTCTCTGGATATGATAAAGAAGGCGTTTATGAATGCAAAGAGAGACTGATACTGAATTTATCTAATGTCATTTTAACAGAACATGAATTGAGTGTGTTAGGAAAAGGCTTGTCTTTTATTCCTACTACCAGATCAAATTATACAGACTTTATTTTTAATGTAAAATTATTTACTAGGAATTTAGCATTGAAAGTCATGTTTAATGATTCTGAAGATACATCAGATTATTCAGAAAATGTTTTTTCTAAACCAAGCTTGTTCATACCCAAATCCAATCCTTTAATTGTAGCATTTGAGAAATTATGTATCCAGGATATTTATGATCTAGGCATGAGGAATGCTAACAAATGTCAATGGTACAAAAGACGTCAGAATTTATCAAGTCAGGAATTTGTGGCGTTAAGGGATTTGGAAAACAACACCAATATTATTATTAGACTCACAGATAAGGGCGGGCTAATTGTGGTATTAGATAAAGTATGATATGATGAAAAAATGGATGCATTGCTGAGTGACAATGACTTTTATGAGAAACTGTCCATAGCAAAGGTTAACACAATTATATTTGATATGCAAGTATTGATCAAATGTTTGTTTGAAATGGGATTGATTGACGTGAAGTTATTTAATTATTTCCATAACAGTGAGCCTACTATTCCTATAATACAAGGCTTACCCAAAATACACAAACACAGATCTAATCCACCTCTTTGCCTGATTGTATTGGGCAGGAGTTGGTGTACTGAGTCACTATCTATTTATATAGAGATTGGGCAGGAGTTGGTGTACTGAGTCACTATCTATTTATATAGAGATCGGGCAGGAGTTGGTGTACTGAGTCACTATCTATTTATATAGAGATTGGGCAGGAGTTGGTGTACTGAGTCACTATCTATTTATATAGAGATCGGGCAGGAGTTGGTGTACTGAGTCACTATCTATTTATATAGAGATCGGGCAGGAGTTGGTGTACTGAGTCACTATCTATTTATATAGAGATCGGGCAGGAGTTGGTGTACTGAGTCACTATCCATTTATATAGAGATTGGGCAGGAGTTGGTGTACTGAGTCACTATCTATTTATACAGGGAAACATCTGAGACCAGGATTGAATCAACTGGTACATGTGCTAAGGGATACTGAACATTTCCTGAGTGACTTACATGGTTATGTCACTACTTGTAGTAATATGGACATGTTTTTTGTTACCATGGATGCAATTTCCTTGTTTACTGTCATACCTAACACTGAAGGTATTGTAAATATGAAATATTTTTTTAAGAGAGCATACTGATTATAGCATTACAATAATAGAGTTATTGAGTAAAATCCTTGAAATAGTACTTGAACATAACATCTTTGTGTTTGGTGCACAAGCATTCAAACAATGCAATGGCATAGCTATGGGCACATCTTGTGCCAATAGTTATGCCAATGTGGTTATGGCCGTATGGGAAACCCAACACATCTTTCAAGCACCTTTTTGCAAACATGTCCTATTCTATCACAGCTTTGTGGACGATATTTTTATTTTATGGCAGGGTGATTATAATACTTTCAGTACATTCATGGATTATGTGAATACAAGCACACATTTTCTTAGATTTACTTCACATTATTCACAGAACTCAGCAGAGTTTTTGGATGTGGCGGTAATAAAAAGCAGCACTGGTTTTATATACAGTAAATTACACAGGAAGGACTGTCATGTCAATTATTTGTTACATAGAGATAGTTCACATCCTTTCTATGTTTTTAAAAATGTAGCTTTGAATCAGATATATAGGGCATCTAGATTAAATGCCAGAGAAATAGATTTTTCTACGGAGGTTGATATTGTCATTAGTAACTTAAGAGATAGAGGCAATGAGGATGAACTAATTTTTGACAGTATAAATCGAATCACCAAGAAGAGACGAGATGAAGCTAGACCATATTTTTCATCTCGAACCAGGGTGGATGGTAGGGGCAAGAAGAGGTCTGTAGACAGGAGATTGCATTTTAATGCAACATATACCAGTGATATTAATGATTATTTAAACATTAATAAGAAACACTGGAATGTTCTCACTACTGATGAAGGTATTTCCAGATATATTGACAGAGAGCCCAAGTTTTTATTCAGCAATAATAAATCATTACGACAGAGATTGTGCTATTCCAAACATATGAATATAAATTACAATGCCCGTAGTACTAGACCAGGTGGCCATTGCAATTGATGCAGATATATTGACACCAGTTCCATATTTGAGCATCCAGATAATGGTAGGATATATACATTCAAGCTGGATGCCACATGTGATAGATACATTACACATCATATATTTGGCTTATTGCACCATTTCTAAAATGTTTTATATAGGGAAGACAGATCGTTCGTTTAAAGAACAAATAAGAGAACACATTTATCACATCAATAAAGGCAATAGCATCAATGCTCTCGTGAAACATGTTTTGAACACAAATGCCATGCATAAATTTAAGTTTTTAGCTGTAGCCAGAGTGTATGAAAATGTCAGACAAGAAGATATACATAGCAGGACTGAGGATCTGGAATCAGCTTGGATTGTGAGACTTAGGGGTATACGGGGCACGGCCTCAATGAGTTCGTACCACTGAAATCCAAGTTAAAGCTGAAGGCCATTAAAAGATAGATGCATACACACATAAAGGCTTTTATTTCTTTTTATATTGTATTTTTATTGGAAGTTGTTGATCGTTATTATAATAAAGTATAGTTTTCTCAGTATTTATATATGTGTTTTATAATGAGATATGTTGCACTGTTTGTTTAAATTTGCATCATGTGATTTTTTTAGAATAGTTTTAATTGATATAAAGGTGTGTACTGATTAGTGCTTCTAATACACCTGATGATGCCTGTATGGTGAAAGTGCTTGTGTTACTTTTGGTGCACTGAAGTAAAGATTTTATCTGGAGATACCAGCAGTTTCTGTGTCTTTTTACTTTTTTATTGGACATTAATAACAACGTCCTAAGTACACAATCAGTAGTGAGGGATTTGGGCACCCAGGTTGATAGCAACCTGACTTTTGACCACCATGTTGCTTCTGTTGTACGGAAATATTTCTACATGGCCCACTTCATAAGTAAGGAGATCTCATCCAGGGACAAAGAGGTCATAATATCCCTGTGTTCTTCCCTTATAAGGGCAGTTATTGAGTACAACACCCCTTTCAGCATGTACCTCACAAAGCACGTGTAGCAGCTGGAGAGACCACAGAGGTTCCTCATCAGGAAAATCCAGGGCCTCAAACATCTATCCTACACAGACAGGTTAAAAGCCCTGTCCTACTACTCAGTTTCATACAGACTCCTCAGAGGTGATGTCTGTCTGGCATACAAAGCAATCTCAAACCCCGCCTTGATGGGACTACTGCATATCCGTAAGTCAAGCTCCACTCAAGCAACCCATACGTGCAACCTCAAACTGGTCTGTGATATCAATAGGACTTGTTGGCAGGACAGATTTGTGTCCCCGAGACTCCCCCACATCAAGCAGAGTACCTCATTATCCCTTTTTAAACCAACCTGGATAACTGGATAGGAAACAGAAAATACACCCCTGGGATTATGCCTGTGTCTCTGCTGGACAGGAGCTTTGGGTGCTGACTTGTCTAAACATGGGCTAAACTCTTGGCTAGGCTTAGAAGGGCCTCAGGGCCAATAGCCTAGTAACCTCCTATGATCCTATGATCCTATGTATTGCATTGTGTCTATCATCTGAAACCTTACTGTACTCCTTGCAAATGGAATCAAACAACTAGTTCAACAATTACATCAAAACCATTTTAGTAGGCTCAGCAAAAAGCAGCCCCATGCAGCCAGTCCTTCTCATGTCAATTAATTTCACCAGTTGTCCGAAAGTAAAGAGTCAAATATATAAATTCAAATTTTTCTAGGAAGACAAAACTCAATGGATTCCTCATGGGAGGGGCTATGGCCCCGTACCACTGTTACTTATATAGACTACCTCTAGGATTACACAAGTTTGAAGAAAAATAAACAGTTGGTAATATGTTTGCAGAAGGCCTTCATTTTTGGCTTAAAATGTGTTACTTTCATGGGTAGAAATGGCTATTGTACACATGATCTGGCCTTCTTGTCATTTGTTTTATATTTATCCTAGGCAAATATGCTTGCATTGAATTAATAAATAAACGGAGAAATAACTGTTCTTTGACATTTATTTTTTTACAAGGTGCTCATAATGGTGTGCCTACTGTTACACTTGTATAGATTTATAATTTTTTGCTTTCACAGATGTGCATATCTAATAATACATATATGAGAATTTATTCAGTACAGTCTGATCCATGTAAAACGGAAGTGTAAAAGCCAAGCTCTGGTTGCTATCCAAAAGCATGGTATGAAAATCTTTATTCTTGATGTAAGAACCATACTGGCCCACCCCTCCAAGAATAAAAAAACAGTAGGTTAGAAGAACCAAAAGGCAAAAGCTTAACATATTCAGATTATTACTTTATAATGACTTCACAACCCTGAGCAAAGGTGCATGCAGTTTCCTTTTCAACTGGGCTTTCTCTTGTTATACCTTTTTCCACTAGTCTCACAAAAAACACAGATATGCTGTTTGACTGGCTATGATAAATTGTCCTATCTTGTGACTCTTTTCTCATGGTTTGGTCATTTCTGAAAAGCATTCAAGTATCATCCCACTTATCCCATTATGTATGTGAAATAAACAAATAAATAGCTGTCAAAGCTATGCCTCAGCAAGCTGAAAGGCTCTCAGACAAACACCACCTAACACTGCACATATTGCCCCTCTTGCCCCAAACACTATGACCCTAAGACAAACAAAGACAATTCCCAGGACTCTTGTCATAGAAAACTTCATTGTTAGAAATATTGATGCCCTTCTAAGCAGGCTGAACAAGGGGAGGATAACTGTTAGTCGCTTATCTGCAGCCAGGATTCAACAAATCATACATGCACTCAAGTCATTACACCACAGGTACCAGTATGATTCCATCATAGTCTATGTAGGTGTAAATGACCTGAGATATACCTCTGTGGATTATATGAAGAGAGATATTATGGAGATTTCAGACTATGTGTCTCAGGATAGTATGAGCCTGACACTGAGCAGCATATTACCATCACAAAGAATGATGCCACAATATGAGCAAAAAATGATTGATTTCAGCAGCAGGCTGGCTTTCTGATGTCAGTCTAAGGGGATTCCATATTTGACACCTTGAGAGGACATGATTAACAGACCACATTATTTGCCAAGAATGGTCTACAACTTTCCCCTCTAGGCTTCAGAATGCTGTATAAAGCTTAACCCCATAGTGCCTATTTACACAATAACAAATTGGCAAATCTACTGACATAGCAAAACCACCTCAGTTGAACCTCAAGGTGTTACTACTCAATGCCTGCAGCCTAAGTGAAAAACTACACTCCCTCTAAGACCTCCTCACACTTGAGAATATGGACATCTGTGTAGTTACCAAGACATGGTTTAAAGTGGAAGAGAACAGCCTGGCAGTGCAGGGTTTCAACGAGTTCCACACTTTTACAACAGTAGCTATACAGACAAGGGATAAAGATGGAGGTGTCTCAATATACATAAAGAAGCATACCTCTAGGGTAGTCAAACAGGATGACATGCTGAAGTTCCTCCATGTGCAGATTACCATAGACAAACTCCTGTACCATATCCTAGCCAGCTATAGGTCATCCTCCATGTCTCAAGAAACTCACAATGCATACCTGGAACTACTGGAAACACTTACCATTCAACCTAATACCCTACTCATGGGAGACTTTAATTACCCCTCTACAGACTGGGAATCCTACATGGCTTCAAACCTACAACACAGAGATTCCTGGAATTTGTAAATACAAACGCCCCTGACCAAATATTGAATATGTCCACTAGAGATTCCGATCTACTGGACCTTGTGCTCACAGATATGGTAGAACGCTGCACTCCCCCCAATGTCTCGTCCTCTCTGGTAAAGTCGGATCGTAAAGCTGCCTGCTTCGAAATCAAAATCAACTCAATAATCCCATTAAAACCAGTAACTGTTAGGAACTTTTCCAAGGCAAATAACCTTTTATGAAGTGATGGTTTGTCAGAATTCAAAGCCCCTCCAAACCCTGACAACACAACAAGTGATGCTGAATAGCTGTCAAAAACTCTGTACAACCATGTCAATGTCTGCATAGAGGCTGCTATACCTACCAGAAGTAAGCCCAAGATTAGTGCCAGAAACAAAACCATCTTGGTGGCATCCCAAATTAAACAGGATATACAAAAAATGAAAGAAATTATGGCAAAAATCAGAAATCAGAATTCCCAAGAAGATAAAAACTCTCTCATCAAACTAAATAGGCAAATAAGAGGCCTAATTAGGTCAAGCAAAGCCATCTTTGAGATTAAGATAGCCTCCCAAGTGAAACATAACCATAAAGCCTTCTTTATCTATGTCAGAATCCTCAAGGGCAGCACACAGGAATGTGCTGAAGTGTTGCTTAATGGTGCCACATTCACTGAGCCTGGCGATATAGCAAACCTGTTAGCAGACAAATTCAGTTCCAACTTTACTCTCTCCCAGCACAACCATCCCCCAAAAATACCCTCAAACATAACCCCTCCAACTACAACTAGGAAGCATGTATTGCATTACTCACTAAATCCAAGAACACAACTTCATTGGGCCCCGATAATACCCAAAAATGCCTCCTGAATAGTCTTATCAGGACCCCAAGAGTCATTATTTAATTATAGTCTTAAAACAGGCTTAATGCCACGTGAATGGAGAAATGTGATGGTCATCCTCCTTCATAAGGGATAACCTTTAACAAATCCTAATAAAAAACAAAGCGCAGTCAAGCCACAGAAAACTCAGGCAAGAGGAATAGTAATAGTGGTTTATAAAACCCTGACATCCTTTTCAGAGATACTTCATTTATTAAACTGTCTATGAGTTCACAGGGGTAACCCCTACTTTTTTAGATGACGTCTTCATTCTCGTACAAGGAGATGAAGAATGTGTTTCTAATTTAATTGAAAAAATGAATAACTCTTGCCACTTTCTTTCATTCACCCACCATTTCTCTGCCTCTGAGATTGATTATTTGGATGTGAAGCTTACCAAAGACCTTGACAATGAGCGGCTACTTTCAAGTATTTTTAGAAAGCATACATACTGTAATGCTTTCTTACATTACACTAGTAACCACCCATGGAAACAGAAAAAATCCATTGTCAAGGGTCAATTAGTTAGAGCTACACGCATGTGTAACACAGATACAGCCTTTGAAGTAGAGTGTTCAAACCTAAAAGAAATGTTCTTGAGTAGGGGTTACCCCTGTGAACTCATAGACAGTTTAATAAATGAAGTATCTCTCAAAAGGATGTCAGGGTTTTATAAACCACTATTACTATTCCTCTTGCCTGAGTTTTCTGTGGCTTGACTGCGCTTTGTTTTTTATTTGTTGCTTTAACAAATCCTGGAAACTACAGAACTATTAGTCTGCCTAGACCTAATTGCAGAGCCATGGAAATAATTATCATGGAAGTTATCAACAAAGACATAGGAGACCTCCAGACACTGGATCCATCCTAGTTTGGCTTAGTGAAATGAAGGTCATACTTACTGAATATGATGTATTTCTCTGAAAATATCCCTAAGGCAATGGATCAGAGGAAAATGGTGCATACTGCCTACCTAGATCTGGCTAAAACATTTGATACACCACTCAGGCATCATCAACAAACTAACAGAACTGGGTACAAACTCCTTTATAGCATGATGGATAGCTTGCTGGCTCACTGGTAGGACCCAGGATGTTAAAACTGGTGAGGATACCTCCAAAAAGAGGACGTTCACCAGGGGAGTCCCCCAGGGCTCTGTGCTAGTTCCGCTCCTCTTTGGAATCTATTTCTTTTCTTTTTTTTTTGAAAACCCAACAATTACTGTAGACCTGGAGTGTTTTTAATATAGAAATGCCACCATGAATAATCTTAATTCAGATGACTTTCTTGCTTTGCTTACTGTATATTTTAAGCATTCCCATCAGGGCTAGAAAATCAATGTTTTCTATAGTTCTGAAGGATGCTAACTAAATATGTATGGAAGAATGGGAAGGAATAAAAGACATAAATAATGTTACTGTCATTACTAGATGGTTACTAATCCCACTAATCTAAATAAGTGGTCCAGGGGTCTCGGCTGTCAAAATGCAACATTTTGAGAATATATCACTTTGAAATGTGTACAATTATAGTCAAAATCTGTGGTCAGCTCTCTATACTCCCTGCTTGTCTTAAACTATTAATTCTGGATCTTCATCATCACCATCATTTAAAGCAGCTGATCATGTTCAATGAGTTCTTGTCAGGCAATCATTATTAAACAATCCAAACACTTTCACTGACTCAGAGCCCTTGTGTCTCTCTACATGTCCTGTACTAAAAAAAGTACAGCTACTCCACTTAATACTAATTAGCGCTACTGTTGACGCACTGGAATGAAGGCCTATCTGTGACCTAGGTGACCTGAATTCAGTTATTATTCAACTGGTGTCTCAAGAAAAATGAGTGGGCCCATCATGGAGCCTTTTTGGTAATATAAAGAAGCACATGTAAAGTGATAGAGGGGCACAGATAGTCGTTAAGGTGACATAGGTGACAATGTTACCACAAAAGGGGAGGGGCTAGGCTTCCATATAAAAATATCTGTTATTAACAGGATGCCAGCAAAAGCACCAGACTCCCCAGTATGTGTCTGAATGACAACTCCTCCAGATGGGTCTAAGTAAAGGATATCTGAATGGATTTCATCATCTCTAGGGAACAAATAGGCTTAAATCAAATACAAGGTGACCTGATGGTCAATTGGAAGAAGGTGAAAAAGCACTTAGAAAAAACTAGTACACATAACTGGCAATCAGTGTAGCTTATTAAACAAAGTTATATTTAATACATGGGATATAGTCTTCAATCCTCTGCTTATCCTTTACTATACTTAATTAATGTAATTATGCTAAGGTGTTCTCACTTGTTCAAGATACATAGGGAAAGTTTTACTCTATCTCATCTTGGATGGCGTTCAGAGAGAAAACAATGATTTCTTTACTTACTGTATAATATGATAATAAACTAAACAACTTTAAATGCTGTTCTATTACACACATCTCAAAATATTTGTGTTATTCTCTTAAAAGATATAAGTATCCTTCCAAATTAAGAGAGATATAAAATATAAAATATTTCTATATCCCAAATTAATATTACAGCAACTTATGTTACTTCTTGTTGCTTAGCTGTTACCCAACAAACCAATGGCAATGAACAAATACCTAACCCTTTGTGCAACACATAGAAAGACAATTCAGCAGCTTTTCATACATTTGGCACTGCAGTTCAAATGAGAATATTTGGGCATTGTATAATCAATGGCTTCCAAAGATACCAAATAATAAATGATGTCCAGGACTGTATATAGGCATATAAATCTGTAAAAATTATGAAGAGAAACACATTCTAAATTTGCTTTACGTAAGCCTGTGTTAACTGTTTTCCAGTAACATGATGTTTAGAGAGAAGAGTTACTGTTACAACTGTGTAAATCTTTCATCAAATCTTATTTGAAAATATTAACATTTATCGCAGAAATGTGTGGTCATTGTGAAGAAATATCCATGATTCAGATGGTCTGAACTACTAATCATCTGTTTTTATATGTATTTATTTATATGTATCCATCCATCCTCAACCCCTTTTCAGAGTGTCACTTCGACAGTGACAATCATCTAGAACCAAGGTTTACACCACTGTGTGTGTGTGTGTGTGTGTGTGTGTGTGTGTGTGTGTGTGTGTGTGTGTGTGTGTGTGTGTGTGTATACATACATATAGGTTCATAGGTTCATAGATTAGTACTAGGCTAACTGCCCTTGTGGGCCATTTTCAGCCTAGCAAATTACTCCATGTGAGGATTATGCCAACACACACACACACACACACACACACACACACACACACACACACACATATATATATATATATATATATATATATATATATATATATATATATATATATATATATATATACCCTTCCCTGGTAGCTCTTTAAGGTTGCACCATGTTCTCTGATTCATAATGTACATTTTAAGTAAATGTTGTTTGATGTTTACTAATGCCTTATTATACGGTATAATACTTGGATTTCACATTGTTCAATCAAGCTGTTTCCATTACTTATGGGTAGCACTTGTGAATTTTGCTGGCAAAATTATACTTTGAATGGGCAGAGTCATAGATAGCTTATCTGTCTGTCACCCTCCTCAACTCAAAAAAAAAAGAAAGAAAAAAGAAAAAAAAAGTCTCCCCTGACTCGAGGAGCACAAAAACGTGGCTTGTTGCAATCTAACTAGCACTGCAGCTGACTGAAAATGCATTATCGGCATTCATTTCTGAATGCTAGTACTGCCACTATAAAACATGGAGATCAGAAGTACTTCAGCCCTTATCATAGTACCTGTTGACACCCTGCACCTGGTGCAGCTAACCCCTCCACCCACTCTAGATCCAGCTCTGCATATGGGAACTCCTACAGCTCTGTTTTGAATATGAAATGTGTTTAATGAAATATATCTCATTTTAAGAAAATAATAAACGATAAGTGTTTAAAAGAAATTATAATGATTTACCGTACATTTTGATTAAATGATGCCTGGATACTAATTATTGAATCATATCTCAGGTCAGAAAAGGGCGGCCACGGTGGTGCAGCGGTTAGCATTGCGGCCTCACAGCAAGAGGTTCTCCAGTTCGATTCTTGGCTGGGGGTGCCTTCTGAGTGGAGTCTGCATGTCTTCCCTGTGGTCACATGGGTTTCCTCCGGCTGCTCCGGTTTCCTCCCACATCCCAAAGACATGCTGTAGGTGGATTGGACACTCTAAATTAGCCATAGGCATGAGTGCGTGCATGTGTGTGCCTTCTGTGGAAGGTTGGGCACTGGGCTGGCAACTCGACACTGTAAAACTCCACTGCCAGTCATGAGCGGACAGGTGATCAGCTGTGGCGACCCCCTAACCGGGAAAAAGCCGAAAGAAGAAGAAGAATCTCAGGTCAGAAAAGGAGACTATCTATTTACCATATTATTTATTTTTGCTATTAGCTCTCTTCTTCATCTTCCTTTAGTAAATAGAATTATGTTACAGAAGTATAAATATACCTTAATTTCTTATGTATATAACTCATGTACTTTTTACTTCATATATAAATACAGTTTTGTTCTAAAAGTAATATTTAAAATCTACACATCTCACTTTGTAGGTTGCTCCTTTTAAATATCTGTATAACTTCTTACTGGTTGATCGTTTGAATTTTCTACAGTTCACAAGTTCACATTAGGTCTGATAATCTATAACAATAACAATCAATAAATTAGTTGCAATGAATTACAACAATTACAAACAGCTGTCTCTTGTGTAAAATAATATATCCATAGTTTCCCATGGTGGGTTTAGTAAGCAGGATTCTTACCATTATTATAATTAATTCTATTGACAGATTATTTTAAAACTTTCTACAGAAAGGAGGCTAATCCAGTATTACAGTGTGACTATATCCTGATGTACGCACTGTGATATAGCACTACCAAGTCCTTTTAATTTTTTATTAGCACCATTTCATTTGGATATAACATAGCTCATGTCCATTATATAAATTAGATAAATAATTCTTATTAAATGCTGACGTACAACTACAGCAGATTGTTTAAATAAGCATGATTCCTCTTCCGCCTGTATTCTTAATATGAGGCTTATTTCAATGACATAAACAATTACACTGTATGGTTTACATTTCTTTGTGAATCGGTAAGATTTGTAGACATATACCAACATTTTAATTGACCACCCATCTAACAAAGTGTGCTTGGGCTGCAGTTTACTCTTATTTGGTTAACTAGTTGTGGCATACTAAATCTACCAAAAGAGTATCTTTTTTTTTTTTACCCATGAATGGTTAAGGATTCTTAGAATTCACACTTTACTTTTTTTTTTGGTAACGTAAACTATAGAGCACTCCAGAATATAGTATCAATAAGGACAATATTATGAAGGAATTGCAAATTTATTTTAACATACATTTCTTTTAGTACCTGAGGGAGTGTTTCACAAATCTAGTGAATAATGCAGAGGGTTTTTCTTCTGATGCAATGCATATCAAAACATTATGCAGTCTGTAACAAACTGCATGGAGTATCCAAAAAATAGAATGCAGCTGCAGCAAAGTTTTCTTATTATTTCTGTTAATAAAAGTCATGCACTGTGCACCTGCACATAAAATCAGGAAATGATCCACAAAATGTGTAGGATAAATACCAAGTAGAAGTCAAAGGTGTCAACAAGCCAAAAAAAGAGTACATCAAAAGATATACACAAGTGTCACTGTAGTCATAACTGCAGATATAGTTGCAGCAATCACTGGGCACTTCAGTGCAGTCAGGCATGCAGATAGGTACTTCTGAGTATATACTATAGAGTTTTCTAACCATTGAAGAACAGCATAGCTGGTAGACATTTGGAGGACATATTGTCAATCTTGGCTTCAATATACATTTACTTCACTGCTTACCTCTTAAGCATTTATGCAAAGCAATAAAATGAAGTACAGAGAAAAGCTATAGATGTTGCAAAATGTGCAAGTTATTAAACAAAGTGTAGTGTGAGTGCAGGAATGATATTACATATTAAATAAATATATAACAGTCAGGATTAAAACTCCTACTCTGATGTTGGACGGCAGGGAGCTTAACCACTGAGTTACTATACCTGTTACATTACAGTACAACTCAGAGGATTATATCAAGATTGCTTGTCCTGGTAAACCAAACAAAAAAGTGTAGTGATTTTTAGTTTCATAACATTAAGCTCAAAACTTTGTTTTGTTTGTCCATTTCACTGTACCGTGTAGCTTGTCTTTATGGACCTCTAGCAAAGTATTGAATATTAAGCCACAACACTCAGAACAATGGCAAGTGGGTAACATAAGAGCATTAGGAGTTTCTGCAATTATGAAAAAATGACCAGTTTTCATGGATTAGCAGCCTCTCTCTCTTTCCATCCTAAATCCAACTAAACATGCCCTTATTTCCAATGATCAACCAAGTCAAAATATTTTTTAAAAGATTTAGCAGGAAAGAATATGATGTTCGAATAACCGCACCCAGTTCTACTTCAAACATGCCTGATACCAGACAATGCAGCTTTCTCTGCTCTTAAGACACATCCTGTAAATCATATTATAGACTTCTTATCAAAATCAGTTCTAATTCCTCAGCTTCGCTTACTCAGTAATCTGGTTTGGATGTTCTGCTGCTTATTTTGCTTCTGCTAGGTAAGTCCTCTAGCAGCAGTCTGTAAATGTGTGGATTTAATGTGTTTCTGTTTACAGGATCCAGAGCCACACTTCTACTATATGGCTAAAATAAAGCCCATTACACAACAGTGTTACTTTCAGTGAGCCCTCTTTGTTAAAGTCACTGTTGCCATCTGCCTCAGCTCCAAAACAATTAAGATTAGTGTGGATTGCATCATGACTTGGGCAGAAGAAAGAAGAGTGCAAGATATTTTTAGAGCAGATTAAGAAACAAGTGTAGGTAAGGCCAGCTAAAATGCTCTTTTCCATCTGCCAAGTCGCTGTCCATGTTTTCTGATGAGCACTGTATAATCGAAGCAAAAAGTACCTGGAGGCATGCACAAGAAAACACCGTGAATTCTATGCTCCCAGGCAGTTATTGAGGTGGGACTGCTGCTAGCTATCCTGATATGGCACATGTGAATTCTCTGCCAGCCAGCATTCCATGGAGGAATAACAACATCACCCTTCTGAATAAGGAGCATCCCATTTCAGAGCAAGTAGAGACTGTCATTGGCGTCTACTTGCTGATTTTAGGTAGGCACAGTATAAGAAAGATAATATACAGTTGGAGATATTTTAACTCAGTATTTACAGAACTAACCTTTTTATCTATGTGTATGTGTGTGTGTATCTGCATAGTTACATGTGTGTATATGCATGTATGTTCGTACATGTTTGTATATGCATGTATGCACATATGTCTGTACTTATGCATGTCTGTGTGCATCTCTACTGTGTGTTATTGCCTAAAGATATATATCTATATCTGTATATATATATATATATATATATATATATATATATATATATATGTGTGTGTGTGTGTGTGTAAATATATATATATATATATATATATATATATATATATATATATATATATATATGGGACTCCTGAATTTGGTCAGCGCATCAAAATGTCTACAGCTGCTTGACCGATCACAGTTGGTCAACATATGCAGATGATTGACAGGTCTGCTAGATCAACAATCCTTGGGTGGGGAATATTCCTTTTCACCAGGGATTCTACAATCTGGGCAGTAGTATATATAACTACAAGGGGGGTTTGGGGGGCACAGGGGGCTTGTCCCCTGCAAATACCAATGTTATTTTTTTTATTTGTTTTCACGTGTCAAGGATTTTGTGCGTGCATGTAGTCGATTGTCGATGTTTTCATTGTCAACATTTTGTGGTCGACGTTCTTGCCATCTTCATTTTTTGTTTTATATAAATATATATGTATATATATATATATATATATATATATATATATATATATATATATATACACAAACACACACATACACAGAGACACACGTATTACACACATATAAAGACTCTTTAGCATTGTTAATTCTCATTTTATTGTAAAAATATGATTACAGTGGAACTCAGTTCCTGATAGTGTTCAGTCATTATTAACTCAAAGTGAAACATGCCTGCTAAATAACACATTTTAATTATTTTTGCTACAAATCTGTTTATCACAGTTGTCATGTGACTTTTAGTTATTGTTGTGCAATGAGACAACTTTTCTGTAGGTGCATGCCTGTTTCATGTTACTATATCAAAAAATATGATATTATATTTAGCTTTGGTGTTACGTCTTCCAAGATATGGAAACATTAAGCACTAGCAATTTTATTTAAAACTGAGAGGGTTATTGATTGTTTCTTCAACAGCTTGTGACATTTCCTCTTATTAATGATTAGTGTTCTATAAATTCTTTTGTGTTGCTCTTTACCTTTGCATTGTATGTTTTCTTTATTTTGCATCAAGAATATTTAGTGTTATTGCACAGAAGTCAGGGTGTTACCCGCTATTCGAACTATATTTATCTGCTAGTTTATTTTAGGTGCATATAGAAATTCAAGCCTTACTTGCCTTTCGGTAAAATCTGTGTATTATAAAGTTCCAGCAGCCAAGTTGGGGTCAGGAATGGGTTTAGTTTACATATGGCCAGTGTGAGGCAGGATTATAAAACTACTAAGCAGCTCTTGTCCATTAAGGAGACATTTAATCCTTAAGACAGTTACCACATAGTGCTGATTGCTAGAGATGTTAATGACTGTGCAATCAGCCTGAAGTAAGTGCACAGCCTGAGGTCAGAAATATGCTGCATTCCTCACCTCAAACAGAAAAGTGGAAATAATGGAGAAATCCTTGGCTGGTCTTCAGAAAAAGCTGCAGCAACCTGCTCCATACACCCCAAAAATATATCTATATCTATATTGTGCTCTCTCTCTTTATACATATATAGATAGAAAGATATCGATAGATAAAACATACTGGTGCAGGAATGCCATCCTACAGACTGAAGTGCCTGAACCAGTTACAACCGAACTTTATTGAAAGTGAGTGTATCTCCAGTCTTCCAGCAGCACCTACATTGGCCGTGGGATATGAAACTGTGGCAGGCAGTGGGACTCTGGATCCTCATGGAAGAAATAGTCAAGGAAGCTCCTAGGCAGTACCATAGGCACAAGTATTACAATCTTCCTGGTGCTGGATGCACAATGTATACATCTGTAATTTGCCCTAACTGCTCTTGTGTTTCCATAATTTCTTCTGAATTATGACCAGTTTGTTTTGGCTTTAATAATTAATTGATGTGTAAACAAGCAGCAGTTATGTACAATTTTGTAATATGGTAGAACAGATACCATGCATCTTAGCAGCAAAAGGAAATAAAATATATTGTTAGCAGTTTAATAGGTAGTACCCTTGCCTTTGGTGCAGAAGACTGTGGGTTCTATCCCCACACCAGCAAATTAATTGCTGACAGTGCAGCATAAGGGGTGTGGCTGCATTCCTGAGCACGATCTACTTTGGTGAAATGTTAAACCAAGTTCCAGTCTGTTTGAGTTGGTTATAGTGGCTGCAAAGATCCCATAGTACCGACGAAAAGGGTAGGGGAAATTCTCCTAATTGAATAAATACCACTTTGGTTCCCCCATGAAAAGTGGCTACTAGTCTACCACCCTGGTCAACAAAAGATAAATAATGTAGTTCTGTTCTTGTTGGGTTAACATGAAAGCAGAATAATTGTGTCTCCTTCTCCTTCTAAGTTTCAAATATAGACATTATTCACTGATGAGGGCCAGTGAGCAAGTGAAAGGGTTAGGCTAAAGTTTGCTTATTAAATGGTCAATGTGACCAACTGCAGATCTGAGCATCATGTTGTTGGTAAAGCATGTACAATCAAGCAATTAGGCAGCGTGCTTATGATGTAACACAAAGTGTCATTTATCTATAGGTATGCATAAATAGAAATGAGTATAACCCTTGGCATACCTTGCAACCTTGTAGCTTTTATTTATAGGTTCATAGGTGTGTACTAGGCTAATGGCCCTGGGGTCTTTACAAGCTTAGCCCATAGGATTACCCTGGCATCGTGCCACCTGAACTTAGTTCCCAGTGCCTCTGTCGAGTAGAGCCACTGGATAGAAGGGACAAAGAACGAAAGAATGAAAGGAATGTCTTACATACAATTGCTTTGTCAATCGTATAGTTGTACATTTTTGTCATTTAAGATAAATTTAGACCAAAAAGCTCCCTTGATTTTAAAAAAATTATTTAAGCATCTTTCAGATGTCAAAAAGGGCGCTGCTTTTTTTTTTCTCTTTCTTTCTTTCGTTCTTTGTCACATTTTTGACTCCCCACAGGTGACCATCAGCTATTGCCAATACCTCTCTTTTATATTCTGGTCCACCAAATCCAACGTACCCTCCTGGTAACCCTTACACCCAGTCCAACACATGTCTGGTGCCATTGAGAAGGCAGAGAATTCCTGGGGCAGTTTGATTCTTCTACAAGGGATTATTTTTTCCTAAGGTTCCACTCACTTCACATGCTACGTTCCCAGGAAAAGGAATGTACTGGCCTATGCTGCTAGTGTATTCTTCATGCCTCTAAATGCAACTCAGCAACAACCCTGTCACCCCCACCCCCAGACAACAACCTCTGCACATCCCCAGCCTTTACTATGGATTAATCCCAAAGGTGTGTATGCCCTTTCACCCTACCTGCATCATCAAGAGGCCATGACTATATTTAAACTTGGCGTGCCTGAGCTGTAGTCAAGGCTTTATCTCTCTCTATAACACCAGAGCAGGCCCCATCAGTGCTGCTAATCGAAGTACATGCCACATTCTGGTCAGTATCACTTATGATGATATTGTTTCTTTTAATGACAACTGTACTCTGCAGTACTCAATGACAGCATGAACAGAGTAACGTGTCTACCTTGGTAGAATGCAGCAATGCATTTTCACTCTTTTCTCATGTTCATGCATACAGTGTACAAGGTCTGAGCTGCATACAGTACTGAATAGACCCAGGTTAAGTTAGCTGCTCTGCAGTAGGGCTCCTGATTTAATTATGGGGAACATAAATGTATTCTTCAGAATGGTGATAGTGTAATATTGAGTTTGGGAAATAGATTCTAAATCTGAGGTTGCAGATCCTTGAATTACACCCCAATGCTAAGAGGTACAGTAACCTTGCAATCAGCATATACAGGTAGCAGTGGTGTGGGGGCACATTCGCCATGTTGGGGTGCAGAGCTGCTTATTCTCCTTCAAACATAGTTGTATACTGAAACATGTTATTACATAATTATTGTTTTGTGAAAAAAACACCATTTATTTTTGCACAATAATAACCTGTAAAATGTACTGTTGTGCTTTTAAAAGTGAGTCCTGCAATGCAATACGCACACACACACACACACACACACACACATATATATATATATATATATATATATATATATATATATATATATATATATATCATGGTCATTTCCTTCAATTTGATACAAGACTTCAGTTGTTTGAAGGTCTGTGCTACAGTCATAATAGGTGCTACTAGTTTTTGATCTGTTCTGAAAATGATTTCACAATCATACCATATGGTAGGCATAACAACTAGGCAAGAAGCTGTGTTTTGCATTCTTGGCCATTCTGCATGCAATATATTTTCCTTTCAAAATGCTAGAGAAAAGCAGATCCATTGTTCACAAAGTCAAATTCACTGAAACATATGCTTGTGTAAAAAAGCAATATAAAATAAAATGTTTGGACTTTCAAAGGATTAGGTGTGACAGTGAGGTGTTATTTATGTAGTCAAATGTTTCCAGACTTGAGTGACTGAAGAAAAATTCTCTCTAGAATTTCTTAAAATAAGAGTAATAAAACAGTAATTAGTCTTGGTGTGGTTAATTGTGCTGTTGGAAGGACACCTTTCCAAGTACTATTAGCCAGGGGATCATTTGTACTGGAAAAGGGAGCAGGTGAAAAGCAAGTGGCACTTTGATGATACAGCTGTAAATATTCTAACAGGGAATTACTCTTATGATACAGCATCATGTGTACATGCCTTTACATGCAAGCATCCATGAAGAAAATCACATGGAGAAGGTAGCAGGTGAGACCTAGCCAGTGCCCACATATCCAGTAGAGACTGGTGATATTGCTACTTTACGTAGAGAAAGCAATGCAGCTTGAATTTGAGTCATAGCTGCCAAAAGGAACTGATCTTCCTCTGGTAAGGCTTACTTTATAGGGAAATATGACTGGTAGCAAGCATGAATCTGAGACAGAGTAGAGCTGGACGGATCCCAAAGAGAAAGCTGAGACGAGCACATATCTCAGATCCCGCCTTACAAAATTTCATGGCGGTAACAAAGCAGACTCCTTATTGTCAAGGGTAGGAGGAGTAGGCATACAGGGAAAATGGGTTACTATACAAAGAATGGACATTTGCAGGAGACCTAGAGGGGAAAGTAATATGTTGGACAGTTATCCCAACAGCCTGTCATCTGGTGCTTGTAGCCACAGGCCCAAAATGAATGAAAAGGAGGCTTATACATTTTTTTTTACTGGCCAGGCATTGCAAAAGATATGAAATGGTACTGTAACTGTAAGACATGAGAAAAATGTCAAAACATTGGCAAGGCAGATGACAATATTAAGCTGCTTTAGTTTCATTTCCAATTGCTAATTCACAAAGAAACCATGGAAGGATGGATGTATATCTCCCAAATATGCAAGAAAATCTAGAAGATTTAAGATGTTTGTTTGGAAATGTTTACATAGATATTTTTATACACCAAGTAGACTCCAGAGAATTTTTCCTCAGGTAGACAGCAAATGTTGGAGGTGTGACAGGAAAGAAAGAGGTAATTGGGAACATATTTTCTGGAAATGCAGTGAGTTGGTGGAGTTTAAGGATTCCTTGCGGTATGCACTGTCAGAGATGCTGGGTGGGCAGATTGGTGTGACAAGGGAGATGATTTTTCTGAGCTATGAAATAGAATCAGAATTGTCTATACATAGTAAGGCCTTGCTGTGTCTAATTATGATGCCTGCCAAAAAAGCAGTAACTAGAAAATGGAAATTAAAAACTAAACCAACTATACTAGAAGTAGTGAGTAAAGTAACAGAGATAAAACAACTGAATTGAGATCTTTAGAAAAATGTAGGAGCAAATGCCGCAGTGGTGCAGTGGTAGCATTGTCGCCTCACAACAAAAGGTTCTCCTGTTCGATTCTCGGCTGGAGAGCCTTCTGTGTGGAGTCTGCATATCCTCCCTGTGGTCAAGTGGCATTCAAAAGACATGCGTGAATGGGCATGCCTTCGTTGAAGGTTGGGCATTGGGTTGGCACCTCGGCACCGTAAAAATCTACTGTCAATCATTGGCGGACCGGAGTTCCACTGTGGCAACCCCTAACCAGGAAAAGCAAAAAGAAGAAGAAAAATGTAGGAGCAAACTACATAGGAAAAAATGGGAATTGTGGGAACACTATATACAGGGGAGGAATGAAGTTTAAAAGAAGGCAGGACTTAATGAGATATGTTATGTTTGACTAAAAATGATCGGGTAGATTATTAGTGATGTATAATGTCTGTAACTTGGAGTGTGTCAGTGTGGTTTGTTTTGATTTGATATGATTCCTGTATCATAAGTGATGGTTTAATAAAGCTGTTTCTTGTTTAAAAACAGGGCAGGGATTGAACAATTTATGTAATTTTGCTTAGGTTGTATGATATAGCAATAACCCATGCCTGGGTGTGGGTAATGCTGGATTTACCCACGGTTGGCATGGTTTGGTCCCGAGGGCGAAGCCCGAGGGACCAAACAAAGCCAACCGTGGGTAAATCCAGCATTACCCACACCCAGAAGTGGGTTATTGCTATATTAATGACATTATTTAAGAAAAGAAATAATTACTTTTCTTAAATAATGGCATTGTATAATGCCTCTTTACTGCCCTTCCGCAGCTGTCTGGTATTCTGCGGCAGTTCTGATGTACTGCGCATGCCTATGCAGTAGATCAGAGCTGTGGGCAAAAGCAACGGAGAACGCAAGATCTCCGTTGCTTTTTTTTTTAAAAAAACTGTCTCGCTATGTTAAATGAGTTTAACATAGCGAGACAGTTTTAAAATAAGCAACGGACATCTCCGTTGCTTATTTTAAAACTGTCTCGCTATGTTAAACTCATTTAACATAGCGAGACACTAAAAAAAAGCAACGGAGATCTTGCTTTCTCCGTTGCTTACTGTCTCGCTATGTTAAATGGGTTTAACATAGCGAGACAGCTTTAAAATAAGCAACGGAGATCTCTGTTGCTTATTTTAAAGCTGCCTCGCTATGTTAAACCCATTTAACATAGCGAGACAGTGTTTTAAAAAACGAGTTATACTAATGGAAAAAGTCCGGCGACGGACCTTTTCCATTAGTATAACTCGATTTACAACGGGCACGCTGGCCAATCAGCGTGCACGTTTTGGGGGGGGGGGGTCATGGTATAATATATAGTAATATATGTGAAGTAGACTGTTTGTAAACATGAACTTGTTAATACAGTTTCATTACTTTTATATAAATGTAAATTTGCCTATGTCACAAGTGATAATTCAATAAAAGTGTTTTAAAGTAAAAAAAAGAGCTATTTCAGAGGGCAACCATGGATACTGTTGCCCTCTTAGTATTCCAAGCATATGAGTAAGAAGTGAGTGAGTGAAGATAAATATCTCAGCATTACTGACCTGACTAAGGGTTACTGGCAGGTATCCTTGACATCCACAGCAAGACAGAAATCAGTATGTGTTATCCTGTTTTGCCTTATGATTGCTCCAGAATGCCATTTAGGATGAAGAACATTCCAGCAGCTTCCCAGGGTCTGGTGAGTGTAATAGAGTGCATCCTTCCTATATTCTCATTTACATAATAATATCTCAATGCTTAGTCACTCCAAGGAGGAATAGTGCAACATGTCAGGGAGGGGCAAAGCAGAGTAAAAATGGAAGGAGCATGCCACAGTGCTGGCTATTCAGGCATCGTCTACAGCTTTTACCAAACAAGTAGTTAAGGGTATTTCTTGGGATAGTGAAGGACTACAAAAAGTTTATCCTTAACTACAATACCATAGCCACTCCTCTCACGGTCCGTAATAAAGGGACAGATACATTTATCTGGACACTAGCTTGTATCCAGACTTTCCAGAAATGCTAGGTGGCTTGAGTAGACTCCTGTAGCTAATCCTGATTATAGCAAGGATTTCTTCATTCTGTTAAATGCTTCAGATCACACACTGGGGTGTACTTGATCAGATATCTTCAAAGGGTGAAGAATATCTGAGCCTATACCTTAGTCATAGACTTCAACTAAGGGAAAATGTGTGCGCAGGTGTGACGAGGAATGTTTGGGAATAGTGCAGGCTGTTCAAACACTTTACTTCCGCCTATATGGTACTAAACTAACAGTAGTTACAGATCATGAGCCATTACAGTGGTCACATAAAGTTAGTCTCAAAATTGTAAGATTATTAGAATGGAGACTGTGAGTAAAATCCCATGATATTATTAGCTAAGTGAATTACAGTCCTACAAATTCTGCAATATAATTATCCAGCATCAGAATAATACCAGCAATGCACATTGCAGGTGCTGTGGCAAGGTAAGGGACTGCGTAGTACTACTTAAAATGTGAATGTGTCCCTGTGCTACCACATTGTGTTTTTATTGTACAATATCTGCCACATGCTCGTTGCCCATCAGGCCTCTAAGACACATCACCCAGGCAGGCATGAGGTTACATTTTGCCCTTATCTAAATCCTGCCACTGAGAGAACTTTTAATTTATGAAGCTAATCTCAGCCTTTTGTATGAGAGCCACCTAGGCCTCCTCAAGCTATGTATATATGCTGCCATGCATGTGCCAGTAGGGAGTACTATCAATGACTTGGGCAACTATGCCCACATCCATGGGCCCAGACCCTCATTGTATCATGAACTTCTGTTCTCCAGTAGGGCTCTGTCATTGGAGCTGTGCTGGAGGTTGAATAAGAACTATTGTCCCTCTCCCAACATAGGCACACCCATCCTTCCTGTCTGCACCATCAAGCACCCAAACTGCTAGTCAAACATGAGTCACCTAGGCTGTAGTCAGGGCTTTCTTCCTCTTCACCATTGGTACAGTCCTCAGACTTTATTCTTTGGTGGTGTTTCAACAAAATTCACTTGAGGTCTACAAAAGAAGAGAACGGTAGAGAGGTGGTTTTAAGACAAAGCAAATGTAGTTGTTTTAAGAGGAGAAATGTGACAGCCTGAGTGAAGCTCGTTTTATTTTTACTGAAGCATGCAGAAACTAAATTTAATTACTTTTTTCATAAACCTCTAGTTGTTTAAACCTTGTAGCATATGTAATTTTAAATTATATATACAGAATGTAAATCATATACTGAGTATGTGACTGCTTTCAGTGGAAATGCAACAGAACTTTAGAAATTGAAAATAAATCTGACTTCTCAAATGTGTAGTTATCTAGAGTGCCTTCAACTCAAAGAATGAATTACTTTATTTGACATTAGCTTGCTGGACTTCACTCCCTAGCTTGATAGACTGTGAAGAAGGAAAAACATCAGTTAAATTTAAACCATGCAGCAAATATAATACTTGGACTCCAAAGGAGATAAAGCAATGGATACTCTGCCTTCCCTCAGAAGGATGTACATTTCTAAGAGTTACTGGCTGAGAGGTTGTATAACTGCTGTGTGTGGTATCAAATCAGAGATAATTAGAATCAGAAAATCTTTAACACTGGTAATGATAGATTCAAACAAGGTATTAATTAAAATTTGGTATACTTTCTGTCTGTATATTTCTTTTTTTGCAACCTTATACTTGCTTGTACTTTTGATTTTACAAATTGCATTGTTTAATTGTATTTATTTATAGTAAAGAAGTTTATTTTTCAGTTATAAATGCTTGTGGTTGGTGGCTTAGTTATTCATTTATGGAATGTGTATTAAAATGGTATAACACCATCCGTTGGCTATTGTCTTCTTAAAAATGATTATGTTAGCCATTGCTATCAACATGCCATAATGTGGTTGCTTTATTGCAACTCATTGTTTCCTACAAGAGCCTTGCCAGGAAAGCAGAGTTCCTGTGTATCCTGTAACAGTATACTCATCATTTCAGGAAACTTCCCTATACACCTAACATGAGTACACCTGTCAGTGTTTCTCTATCTAATGTCTGAAGTTCTGGTACTGACGCACACCCCAAAACTAAGGCAGCAATGTGACATATACAAGTGCACATGATTTGCTAAGAATACATAGTGAAACAATTAACATAGGATGTACAGATCTGGAATTAAGAAGTGTTTACAAAGCATTATGAAAAATGTGAGCTATTTTCCATGTTTACATTATTAATGCAAAATGGGGTGATGAATGCAAGCCTGAATGTTAGTAAAATGACATTAAAATATAATGGACAATATGAATACATTCTGGGATATAAATATTTTTTCATAAAAGCAGTTATAACTATTAGCCATATTTTCTTAAGTAAATTAACTTCATAAAATCGACCTGCCGATGAATAAATGTTGTCTTATCAAAAACATTAAAGCACACAATGTTGTCACACACATTTGTTATCTAACATACATAGTTCTGTAGATGAATGTTGTTTTGAAGTGATGTGAAACTGTATGAATAATTTTCACATATTCTGCAATATCACAAAACTTCAAAGTGCTCTCCACTGATGTTGTACACCAATGGAAAGCTCTCAAAAAGGTGAACAATCCTTCCACTGCTATCTTGGATCTGTGTTTACACTTCAGAACTATAGCCCTTTATATGAATATATAACAGCAGCAACTTTGGCAAATAAAATACCATTCTTCTTTCATCAATCTACAATATAAAATTAGCATTTACAGACAGACCTTTGATACTAATATGAATGTCTAGCTCGTTGTCTACCAACGAGTTTTATGTTTCATATTTTTTGTAATTCACATACATTATCAGGTATTGCAAATCTCATGATATGTGTTTTCAGAAGATGATTTTGGAGAAATACTCAAAGGAAGCACAGTGTTTCCTGGAAAATGACCTCAGGAAGCAATGTAATTGGCCACATGCTGCTCCAGACTGCATGAGTTAAGGCAAACAGTAAGTGTGGTTGTGGTGTGCTATTTTGATCTGCTGGTGGCAGTATCACTGCAAAAAAAATAAAAATAAAAGGAATGGGATGTTAATAGTGGACAGTTATTATTAACTCATCTGGGTAAATATTATGTGCATTTGTGTGCTAAAATAACCTTTGTCAAGTTTCAAATTCTTGTGGTATGATTGCACTAGAAGGTACTTAGCTACCAGTGAGGTGTGTGAAACTCAGAGACCCATACGTTGTAATATAAATGTTTAGCTGTATATTGTATTGCTTATTTGGGTGTGTCAGGTAATAGCTATTATAAAAAGTAGCTTTGTACATTTATCATACACTTTTAAGTATAGTGTTAAGGATCATAAGAGAAGAACCACCACATATAAATTGTTTGCAGCAGGAGGGATTATATGGCCATTCATCACAACTGCAATCAATCTTTTCCCACTTCCAGACACAATTTTGAACTGGAGAAATCCTACCACCTTTCTCATGCGTTAACCCACACTATAAGCCCACCCCTACCCTTGGCCTTCACCCTAACCTCTACATATTATGTCCATAGGTTTATAGGTTCATATGTTGGTACTAGGCTGTCATCCCTAGGGCCTATACAAGCCTAACCATAACAATTCCCTGGCTATTTCTTCCCACACTATTTACTTCCCTGGACCCCAGTCTAGCAGGGCGACTGACGTGATCCCCTGGGGTGAATTTCCTTTTTCCCATCCAATCGTCATTGTTCCTTTTGAAGAAGGCCAAAGAGGCACTCTGATTGACATGTATGGGCAATCTATTCCAGAGTCTGGGGAGACTCTGGGTCAGGAACCTATCCCTCCAGCATGTTTTGTTTATTGTGATGACAAGGTTTAGATCCCTGAAGCATGTGGCTCTGAGGGATTGGGATTTCTTTAAGTGTAGCATGTCCAACAGCTCTGAGTATGACATGGCCTTATATGTTAAGCAGAGATCACCTCTGAGTAGACGATATGCGACAGAGTATAGCTGGAGTTTTTTAAGGCGGTCAGCATAGGGCATCTGCTTTAGGCCTGTGATTCTTTTAGTGAGGTATTTCTGCGGCCTTTCCAGTTGTTGCAGATGTCTTGAGAAGTACTTACCAAATGGGGTGTTGTATTCTATAATGGGTCTAATGAGGGATGAGTACAGTGGGACAATGACCTCCTTTTTTCTGGATGAAAAGCCCTTAGTGATGAGGGGGTTACCACATAGAAGGATTTCCTGACTGTTGTGGCGATGTGGTTATCGAAGGTGAGACCACTGTCCATCTGTGTCCCTAAGTCTCTTATCACACTTGCGGTGTTTAGTGTACTGCCACCTATATGATAATTCAAGGACACATGTTTTTTCCCAAAGGGGATAACTATACATTTCTTGGCATTTAGCTTGAGCCCATGGCTCTGGCACCAAGCATCTGTTTCTGTAAGGCCCTTTTGTAGAGTATCCACATCATTTGGGGATTCAGTAATGGCTCCCAGTTTGCAGTCATCTGCGAACTTTGTTAGCCAGAGTCCCATAGTGTTGGCCTGTACTTCAGAGAAGTAGATGCCAAACAAGAGCGGTCCCAGGACTGAACCCTGTGGTACTCCACTTGTCACTTGTCTGGAGCCGGATTTGGAGTCGGCTACTTTTACAGTATGTGTTCTATCAGTAAGCCAGTTATCAACCTATTGGGTGATGTAGGGATTAATGTCCAGCTTAGTAAGTTTATCTACAAAAAACACTTGCCCTAACATTACCACTATACAAGAGAAAAGGACACAGAATACACACAACACCACATATTCCCTTACATAACCCTTACCCTAATCCTAACCCATAAACATGTACATACTAACAAGTCACTACAACATTTTCAGTCAAACATCCATTTTCATGCACACTTCTGCTTATCAACATTATAACAGTAAGCATTCAATCAGTTGAGCATTCAGTCAAATATGCTTTCAATATTTTGTGCATTCAGTGTTTTTCACCCCCCCCCAAAAAATCTTTCAGTCAAATGAGCTTTCAATATTTTAAGCAGCTGTAAGTATCTATCTATCTATATATATATATATATATATATAGGGGTTAGTCAAAAATTGTATGGATGGTTGACCTGTGCACTGTCAACCCACAGTGGTTGACATAAGTAAGTATTTGACAGCTGTGTGAGATCGACAGAACCCAGAGTAGGGGGCTATGCTCTTTCTCTGGGAATTGTGCAATCTCAGAGTTAGTTAGCTGGGGATATGGGGTGGGGGGGGGTGCAGCATATTCCAGAGATTAGCCTTCGAGAATGTGCTGCAGCATGTCAATGTGATTTTGTTGAAATAAGTGTGTCAACATTAAGCACACTGACATTTTGTGGATTAACTAATCATAGTAGATCCATATACATTTATATATATATATATATATATATATATATATATATATATATATGTGTGTGTGTGTGTGTGTGTGTGTGTGTGTGTGTGTGTGTGTGTGTGTGTGTGTTTACCAGCTTAGTGCACTAATCTCATTAGAGCAATTTCTGATACAGCCAGGGTAACTGCAATAATAATGGTAAAAAGAAATACAATGTAAGAAAATGTACACACATTAATATGAACAATTAGATTTACTGCATACTATTAAACTTTAATAGCCCACAAGGAGCAAACAACACAAAATATGATATAGAAAATATAAAACAAGATTATCAGTATGAAGGGAACATTTGGAGGAGGAGTAAAGGTTGATGACATATAAGAGATGCAAGAATAGGTAAAGTAGGATATCTCCTCCCATTTATGACAGACTTACGAATAGTCATTATATAAATATGAAGTTCACAAATTAAATCTCTTAATCTTAGTAAAACTATATATATGCACTCTGGAGACGTTCCTGGCAAAATCTCAGCATTTTAAAAACCTACAATCCATACCTCTCTACCTTTTACCTCTAGGATTAGGTACAAAGCAAAAATAATTAGAGAAAAGACCCAACATGAAAGGCATTTTAAATGCTGTCACTATTAACTTAGAATTTCTTGATGTCTTATTTTATGAGGTATGAACAAAATTGTGAGCAAAAATTAGGGACATCCTTACAAACTTTGGAAATTGAGAGGTATGTCATATTAACATATGTAGCTAGCCTACCTTAAAGCTGTTGCAAGTGAATCTGAAATATTCTACAAGAAACTGTACACTTCTATGAAGTGAAATATTCCAGGCTTTGATATTTTAGATTACCTTCAAGGCTCTGATTCCCCTGGATTACCTAAAGTAGATGTTGATCTACTCAATTCACTCATTTCACCTGAAGCCCTTTTTAAGATTAAGCATCCAAAATCCAAAAATGCACCAGGACCAGATGACTTATGCACTTATGAAACTCATTGCACAGTTTGTCACATATGTGGTTACCTTTTTCAGTAATCTCAGCTTGACCGTTCTTGGAGGCCATTGCCAGAAGCTTCTACTGCTGTTATTGCTAAAAATTTTAAAGACCCATTCCTTCCCTTATCTTCTAAGTTATTTCTATAATAAATTTTAAGCATAAAATCCCTGCAAAAATTCCTAGACAACCATCTATAAAAGCAATATTTGTTAAAGGCTGTTACTAGTCAGACCAAGTTTCAAGAAATGTTTACATTTTGAATGACACAAAACATGAGCATGGCAGTTGGATTTTGTTATTATCTCCTGGTGTTGATTTTTTTCACAAGCCTTGAAGTTTTGGACTTAACAAATCGATTAATTAAATGGATAATAGGTGCATATTACCAACAATTACCCTTAGAGCCATTTCTGTCTTCCTGTCATTTTATCCCAGCTCCGGAATTAATAGGGTATGTCTTTTATCCCCATTCTTTCAGATTTGTCTTGGGACCTTTAGGAAGGTGACTTAAAATAAAAAGTTCATCATGTCTGTGCCTGTGAGAGCTATCCCTTTCAAATATTTAGATTATGCAGCTGATATTCTGATTACCATCTGTTCACCAGTTGATATCCCCAGTACACTCTTAGAAACCATCGATACTTACATCAAGAGTTCTAACTTTAAGTTAAATATCAACAAATCTCATACACTCCCTCTTCATGTCTTGTTATCCTTAATTGATTTTACATACTTCAGAATAAGCTGGGTCTTCCACTCTTTTCAAAAGAATTTTATTTACAATAAAGTTAGGTCTTTATTTAAGCTTTGACTTCTAACTCATGAAAAATGCTGATAATCTTTGATATCTTAAGGGTAACACTGATTTTAGCTGTTGAAAGATGTTTTAACCTTAATTGCTAGGCAAGGTTAATGTTCTGAAAATATGCATTTTCTACTGCTGTGTCCATTGTGAATGCTTCCAACCCTTCTCAATAAGGTATGGTTCCCCATGTATTCCAGTCATTCAGCAACTCTGTTTTAAAAATATTCATCCAAAAGTTGTCTGTACTAAACCACGTGCCCAGTTTTCTGAAAAGAAGAAACATACAGACTTTTAACTTTAAAGTTTTACTACTGTCACAGTATAGTCATCCTTGTGGCTAGTTTTAATGCCATAGCACTAACATTATCTTCTGTATTACACCTGATCAGTCCCCTAACTACCTGAATTATAACCCTCTTGGCATCTCAGTCCATGTTTAGTCTTATCTAGATGGATGTAAGAATATCCAGTCTTAATAACCAGACATTGAGATTTGTTTAACTCTAGAAATGATCTTTCTTACTCCTTGACTGTATTATTCCCAACTATCTGATTTAACTGAGGATGGTGAATTATTAAGTGTGAATGAACTGGAGTGCATGCTTGATGTTATTCCAAACTATCTGATTTAATTGAGGATGGTGAATTGTTAAGTCTGAATGTACCAAAGCGCATGTTGATGTAAGGGAAGGAGCCCTCTTTATCTTTGTCACCATAGACAAACAGTTTTATTATGTATGTCAAAAGATAAATGGTCAACTGATCTCTATGTTTGGATTTCAGTAACAAGGAAGTTATAGTTGTCTTGGCCTTAAATTGTGCTGTAGCCAGTATTTACTATCACTTCAGGGCCAGGGGACACATGAGTAGAAAGGTAGGATGAAGGAAGACAATGTGATCCCTGTTTGTCAGAGCTGTTCGTAATTGCACAGTACAGCTTGATAGGACTGATCTGGCTATATAGCATTGATGTAATCCTGACTATAACCCAGATGACAAAGGTTTGATTAGCAGGTTTGGGTGATGGAAGGACTAAGCATAGGTTTAAATATGGCTACGGTGTTGCATTGTTTGATATACAAGGGGTGTTTATTTGATAGGGAAAGGATGCACTGGATTAGATATCTGCTGTATCAGTGGATTCTGTTTTTAAGGAAATGAAGACTGGGACACTAACTGTAAGTATTTATGGTTTTACTAGTTATGCAAAGATAAAGAGATTTAGCAGGGCAAGGTCTTTAATGGCACTGAAAGCTAAACCAAGATTGCCATGAGCTTTGATGTGCTGAACAAGGCATTGTAGTCACTGATTGGCCTAATCAGGGATGAATAGAGGGGAATTATGACTTCTTTGACTATAGAAGATATTACTATGGAAAGTAAACAGGCTATACGGAATGATTTCCTAATTATGGTTGATATATCACAGTAAGTAAATAGCTCATAACTGATAAAGGTACGTCAATCTCTAATGTACTGTTGGTTTTAATGTATTGCCTACAGTGGAGCTCTTTTAAACTTGTACTCCAACTTCCAATGGGCATGCCAGAGCTTTTTCAAGAAATGAATGTTATTGCCTCACATTTCAAATAAATGTTCATACCTCTAGAAACATAAGCGTTATGAGAAAACTAAATGGCAAACTATTTATCTTCCTGTGACTGCCCCATCCCCCTTTTCACATCCTATCTACCTCTGTTCCCAACAGAGCTTAGATAGCCCCCCCTTCCGTCCTCTCCTCTCCCCTCCCCCTCCCATCTCCCCCAAACAGAGTTTATTTATTCTAAGAGAACATTCAGGCACCATTTTTAAATCCCTTTACACCCTCCCAAGTGTCTCCATGCAGCGTGCTCACATTTAAGTTTTTAATTGTTCAGTTCTATGTGCTGTGAGACAATGGAATGTTATTAACTAAATTTGTGTTTGGTTGCCTATGAGAAGGTTGCTTTCCTGGCTGTATTGCTGATTGCATTTGTATTCACTATATGTTTGAAACTGAATGCCGCAAATACAGCTCCACTAGCTATTAGCTTGTTTCATTTGTAAAAGAAGCAACAAAACTCTGATAGTAACTAGGTTTGTTTTGGCAGTATTGTTGCTTGCGTGTGTACTCACTATACGTCTGAAACTGAATGCCGCAAATACAACTGTGCTAGCTATTTAGCTTGTTATATTTTTAAAAGAAATAACTAAACTGTACTAGTAACTACCTTATATTACTCGGCATCTGAGTAAGTAGATAAACCGTGCTAGCAAGTAGCTTGTTATATTTGTTTTTAAAACTGTGCAAGGAAATAACTGGTATTATTCAGCATCTGTTTATAATTTGAATGTGTTATTCACTGGCTGCACTAATATAGTTATGAGAGACTCAGTCCTTTATACCAGTACGTTTTAGCGTATATGTTCCCATATCAGTGCTCTGGTAAGCTAATATGCATATCGTTATGAAATACTGGCAAAGTGATAGAGTATAGCCACTAAGGTCTTTTATATTTTGTATAGTCTCTAAAGTCTTTATATTGTGTTTAGTAACCATTACCTGTCTGTGTCCAGACAGCATTACTACTGTATTTAACAATTTTGGTTCTGGACAGCATTTCTACTGCACTTAACAATTTTGTTTTCATCTCTGATTTTATTATATAGCTTGACTCTCTGTTTACCACAGTGCTGCATATTTACAGTGAGTTTACTAGGTTGCCTACCATAGTCCAACATAGTCACAGTTACATTTGTAGTCACAAATAAGTTTACTCTTCTTCTACTAATATAGTGCAGGTAACATATTAGTGAGCTGTTTGCCTCCCTATTCATAATATCTCTATTTTTCCTCCAGCTCCCACACCTCTAATGCCTGAAAGTGAAGCCCTCCAGCCACCCTGCCTTGCATCATTAATTGGCCGGTCTGTCCAGATACAACATGGGATATAGACCTGCGTGTACTCAAACCAATGTATGTGTAGTGCTTTTACCAACAACTATAGTGTAACTGTTTTTAATTAACCTAAGAGTACACTGCTAGGAAGCCTCGGTCACCACCACCAACTTCTCTACCTTCTCATTTGCACCCTCGCAAAATTATCTTTGTTTTTTTGCCTAGTTTTGTGCTTATTCTTTTCCCCACTAAACTCCCAATTACCTAGGACTCTCAGCAAACATCTGACCTACCAAACCCTCTGTGGCCTTCTGCAGAAGTGTCTATATTAAATCAGCAAACACTTAAAATATAGAACGCTGATTTATCAACCCTTAAAGAGCAAAACCTGACAATCTCAAAGACTCGGAACAGCAATTTTTTTCCCAGGGAGAAACATTGCTTTTCCACCAAAAAAAAGTTCAAAACACAAAATAAAGTGGGGAGTTTTGACCCCCCCACACTCCCAGATGTAAGGGGGCTGTGCCCCGCACACCCCCCCTACTTAAATATACCAACTCTGAGATCACACCACAGTGGAGGAAAAGGCAAAGTCCTGAAAACGACCCAGCGATTTTTTTCCCTGGGGAAAAAAATTGCTGTTCTGTGTCTTCGGGATTGTCAGGTTTTGCTCTTAAAGGGTCAATAAATCAGCATTTGCTATTTTGAGCATTCACTGATTTAATATATACTTCTGCAGAATACCCCTGCATATTCTCTTGTTTCAGCCTTCTTTTTCTCCTACCTTAAACTTAGTACCCACATTAACTCCAGCTACCTTTCTGCTTACTTTCCTTGAGTGCTTTATTTTCACATACCTCTGGCCTCTATTTCACTTACCTACCCCTTTCTCTGCCTTGGAGATATGTTTTTTGGGGGCATAACTCACAGCTGTCATTCGCAACCCACTCTGGGCTCACTCCGCTCCCCTACCCTACCACCATTCCCACCCACCCCACTTCAATTACATTTCTACATCCATATGCCACACCTCTAATACCCTCCAACCAATTAGAGCACAACTGTCAGTACTACACACATTCACATATAGCTCCACCCACATAAGTAACATATAACACCTACAAACACCATAGAGTCCAATCACTTCTCCCACCTGCTACATTATCACCTACATCCCACCTTACATTTCACACCAGCTTAGATACAATGCCATACACCATAAAACACAGTATCCTATTCACCTCCACAGTCTTTCTTCTCTTACTTACCTATCTCACTTCACCCCTTTCTTTTAACTCTCAATACCCAAATTCTCCCACTCTATCCTCATAGCCCCTTCTAACAACAAAAGCTTTTCCAATATCTCACCCTCTCTATTTAACTTCCAAACCCATCTCCTAACTAAACCTAGGTACTCTGCCATCAACACTAAACTAAAAATTACTTATATTTTGCTTAACATGCTCCACTTCCCATCGCATTACTACTTTAAACAAATAACACATGGACAGATCCTCACCCAATGTAGAGATGTTCATCCCAACTCTGGACCTGCTAACTCCCCAACCCACACCCTAAGCTTAAATTCCCAAAACCTATTCATAGCAACAGCTAATGTTTGTAGCATATGTAATAAAACCACTGAATTCCAAGCCTGACTTTCTCTATACACCCCAGATGTTGTTGCACTTACCAAAACATGGATGAAACCACATATATCGGATACTGAAATTTTCCCCCTGGGGTATAACATGCTTAGAAATGACCACCTCCACAGAAAAGGTGGTGGCGTTGCACTAACCTACCATGACTCCTTAATTATCACACAATTTTTCAAACCTGTACCAACCTTTGGAAACATAGAACTATTACCAGCAATACTCCATATCAACAAAAGAAAACAAATTTGTATTGTACTACTATACATTCCCCCAGGACAAAATATACCATTGTTAGAAGATTTTCTCTCCTGGCCAACCCAAACTATCTCCAATTAAACCATTATTCTGGGTGATACTAATATAAACTGGCAAACTCTCATCTCCAACTACCCCTCTAATAGTATAAACTTGCATATGTTTACCCAACTCATCACAGATCCCATACATATAGTAAATAAACAAACCAAATCTACCCTTGAATGGATTGTTGTATCACACCCCCATAAATACACTCACAATGGAACCCTCCCAAGTATCTCTAGTGACCATCTTCCTGCCTTCATTTACAGAACCCACATACAAACAGCCAAAGCCCATCTGTATAAAACATCTAGAAATCTGACACATTTTAGTCAAAAGTTATTTATAGACACTTTAAATGCCCAGAACTGGCACCCAACTAAAATACTTCCACTGGATGAAGCAGTACAATACTTCAATAACACCTTTCTTAACACTCTCAACAGTCTTGCCCCTATGTGAACAAAATTAATTGAACATAATCATGCCCCTTGGCTAACAAAACATACTAAACAGATTCTCATTGACAAGGACAGAGCATTAAAGGAATGACATAGAAATAGAACTCCAGAAAATGAAATAAAATACAAGCAACTCTGTAACTCTGCTAAAAAGCTAGTCATTACCCACAAGAGAAACTACTTCTCCACTCAAATAGACTCCCAAAACTTTAATCCCCGTAAATTTTGGAAATCTATCACCTCACCCTTTAACCCTGGAAACCAACAAAATCCTACACCATCCCCTGGGAAAGACCCACTAGAAATAGCCCAAGCCTTCAACACCCACTTCATAAAAACCATTAAAAAATTTGTCAATACTTTCTCCACTCAGGCAAATACTACCTCAAGTAGCTCAGATAGCAACACAAATCCCCCCTCTCCCAAGTCTAACACATATCCCCCCTTTAAATAACACCTCAGTTAGCAACTCACCACCTTGCTCTTTTACCATCTAATCTCTGCCCACCTCTCTAGTACATAAACTATTGACTAAACGAAAACCATGCTCTCCTACTGCCAACAAACTTCCAGCAGAATACTTGCTTTAGATGCTGTAGTATACCCTATTAGCATTGTTATCAATCGATCCATCTACAAATCATACATTCCACAACTTTGGAAAAAAAACATCATAACTCCATTACATAAAGGTGGTAATGCTAGTGATCTCTCTAATTACCGGTCCATCTCTATATTCTCTCCTCTATTTAAAATCCTAGAAAAGTGTATACACACTCAACTGTTAAAATATCTCATCGACAATAACTTACTTGCCCCCACCCAGCATGGCTTTTGCCCTGCATACAGCACTACCACTGCCATACTTTCATATACTAACACTGTTAACAAAGCCTTAGATGCTGGACTAATAACCTCAGTTATCTTATTAGCTCTATCTAAGGCTTTTGATACAGTATCACACTCTAAACTATGGCTACAACTTGAATCGTTAAATTGCCCCCCACATTCACTGGCGTGGTTCACCAACTATTTTTCTGACAGGGAATAATCTGTCAAATGCCAGAACAGTATAATGCCCCTTTTGGTACGTACCTCACAAGACATCTGCAACAGCTGGAAAGGCCACAGAAATACCTCACTAAAAGAATCACAGACCTAAAGAAGATGCCATATGCTAACCATCTAAAAAAACTCCAACTATACTCTGTGGCATATCATCTACTCAGAGGCGATCTCTGCTTAACATACAAGGCCATGTCAAACCCTGAGCTGTTGGACATGCTCCACTTAAAGAAATCCCAATCCCTCAGAGCCACAAGCTCCAGGGACCAAAACATTTTCATCACAATGAACAAAACATGCTGGAGGGATAGGTTCCTGACCCAGAGACTCCCCATACTCTGGAATAGACTGCCCATACATGTCAAGCAGAGCGCCTCCTTGGCCTTCTTCAAAAGGAACCTTGATGATTGGATGGGAGATAGTAAATTCATCCCGGGGATCATGTCAGTCGCCCTGCTAGACAGGGGTCCAGGGAAGTAAATATTGTGGGAAGAAATATCCAGGGAATTGTTATGGCTAGGCTTGTATAGGCCCTAGAGCTGACGGCCTAGTACCAACCTATGAACCTATGAACAAGCAATCCAAATATCTCCTAAACAAAACAGGAGTTCCCCAGGGGTCCATTATTGGGCCACAACTATTTAACATTTTCATTAATAACCTCCGCAAAGCCTCTCATCTTAGTACTCTCATCCAATATGCAGACGATTCCACAATACTCTCCTCTACCAACAGCCTGTCAGATCTTCAGTACCTAACACAAAAAGCCTTTAGGTCTATTGAATCCTGGCTAAATGATGCCCAACTTCTACTCAACCCCCAAAAAATCTAAACTATTAATATATTCATCCAAACCCTTAAATCAAGATTTTAAAATATTCTCACAAAATAATACCAGAATACAAAAAGTAAAAACATCAAAACTTCTGGGCATCACAATTGACGACAAACTCTCCTTCGATAGCCACAAATAGGTCTCTGTCTCTCTCACTAGTTACTATCAAATAATGTCCTTGCTTCACACATCTAAGTTTTTGTCCTTAGATTTTTCCTTTTCTATTACCACAGCTCTAGAATGTATCTATCTACTTGCTACATTAACCTGATCTAGTAGCAGCTTTATGGACCAAAATGTTTAAAATCTGCTCTAGTAGCAGCTTTATAGACCGAAATGTTTAATTAAAAAAAAAATGTGTATACGTTTGTACATACAACAGAGATATGTTTGTCTATACATGCCTTTACATGTTACATGTTTTTAATTTCATGTTTTAATACTTGTTGATATGTATTATGTTTTACTGGATCTGCTACTGATATATGATGTACAATTGTAATATGTAACTGATATCTCTTGTATACTCTGTATATATTTGCCTGATTATGTGATGTGACCATTCTTGGAGCTTTTCTCCCCGGGCCTCCACTGAAAATGGATTTCTGATCCAGTGGACTTTCCACATTATCAAATGTCAATAAATACATATATAATCTGAAATTCAACCTGCATTTACAAACTTGCATAAGAAAAACTCATCAAAACTAGGGATGCTTTATAGAGCCAAAAGTTTTCTCACTGACACAACTAAAGCTACACTTGCCACTACTTATCTCATCCCCATGCTTTTTTATGGTGTTGTCATCGTTACTAACCTTCAGGCATCACAAAAATCAAAACCTGAACAATGTTATAAAAATGTTGTTAAATTTGTTGCAAATACCCCTTTCAGAACTTACCACTGTATAGCACTAACAAGCATAAACTGGTTAGAACTACTGTGCATTGGTTTGATATCACTATTCAATAACTAAAGTAGGTATACATTATCATCAAAGATGGTCATGGATTGACTAGCAATAAAATGATAGCTGGTTTTGTTTAAAGTGACCATGACCTCAAGAAGTTCTAGGCTGGCTTCATCTGGGATGTGGCATGAGAAAGTAGGATTAAGGATAAATATGGATACAATCCTGCAACTCCTGGAGGGCCTAAATGAGTAAAAAGCAATGATCCCATCCATGTGAAGCAGAGTTCCTCCCTAACCTAATTTAAGTGTAACTTGGACAATTGAATGGGGACCAGGAAATTCATCCCTGGTTTGACACCTATGTCTCTAATGGACACAGGCAATCTGTAAATGGTTCATCTCTGAACCCCCTGCTTACACTTCTCAAGGCTACCAGAACTTGTCAGAGAGTTGGGATGCATGGCTAAGCTTAAAAAGGCCATTGTAGCCATTACCCTAGTAAACACCTATGAATCTATGAACTATGAACCACTTATAGAAGGAGTGCCATCTGAACACTGAAATCATCCTTTTGTAACCAGACAGACATGTATGTCTTTGAGAAACAGGAAAGTTTCAAGTAGGGCATTTTTAAGAGTTAAGTGAGACACTTAAATATAAGCTGAATTAGAATTTGCTGTGTTGGGATGTCCAGGAGTCAGACTTCTGCTAAAAAAGTACTATGGAAGCAACACATGTTTTATTCTCTATGCAGAAGCCATGAAGAGAAAAGTGTAGGTTATCTCTGATTAAACAAGTAGCTTTATCAGCAGTAAACTCTCATGGTAACACCCACTGTATCCTCCCTGGACTGACATCAGTTAACTGAACAATTATTAAAAAGAATTATGTTATCACTGAGCTGTGACAAAATTCTGGGTAATGGCAAAATATGGTCAGGACTAGAGTGTTTCCTGCCTTAGATAGGTACATGAACAAAATAAAAACTAGTTGAAGCTAAAAAAAAAAAAATCACAATTTTAATGAAAGAGTGGTGATAAGTGCTTTCGTTCACACTGAAACTTCATCAGATCTCTGTTATATCACTTACAACATTTAAATATTAAATCCACCATAACTGACATCAATAATTCAATCACTGCTTTAACCCTTTCCTATTAAGCACAATTTTGAAATTTTCTTTGTCCTTCAAACCTGGGAATCTGCAGGCATTTAACCTAACCTGCCAGCAGTATTCTTTCTAATCTAAGTCATTCTCAGCCACAAATCTGTATTCATAATTATTAGCACAATCAATCACACTAAACATAAAAAAGTTTTCCCTAATGTTAATGACATCCAAATGATTTTTCACGAGATGTTTGGCCAAAGCATTACCATTACCTGTATCCAATTTTTCAACAGCATGTAAATGCTCATAAATCCTAGCATTAGATTCTCTTATCTTTTTGCCTGTATAAAATGCATGACATAATAGGCATATACCAATATAAGCCACAAGTTTTGATCTACAATTAAATATATTGTTCAGTTTAATAGTAAAATTTCTACTCTTAAGAAATACTTCGGGACTTTCCAAAACGAACCTACAATAATTGCACGACTGTCATTTAAGCTTTCCCTCATTCAAACTATCTATCTTATAATCATTCTTAGAAAGCAAATCCTTCAAATTTTAGCTTTTGTACTAACAAACTTGAGACCATCCCCAATTAGCCCTTTTTACTTTGGGAAATTCATAAATAATCTGCAATTGTTCTTAACCAGTTCTTTGATCTTTGTTTCCTCTGCAGAGTCACTGCGGAGTCACTTAAACAGCAAGCTGAGTCACTTAAACAGCTGAGTCACTTAAACAGCAAGCTGAGTCACTTAAACAGCTGAGTCACTTAAACAGCGGAGTCACTTAAACAGCAAGCTGCAATAAAATCATTGTCATGTTGTCTTACAACCACATCACTATTTTCTCCATCATTCCTACTGACAGGTTTGAATTGTAATTCTCTTTTATTTTTTTTACTTCTATAAACAATTTGTCTGTTAGCAGATACCCCGCCCCTCAAATTTCTGCTATAATAAAATACACTCATTGGTAACATTTTAATTTTCATCAGTTAATCTACTTGCCTGGATAAATTGCGTCTTTACCATATTCTCTTTTAACTTAGCATGGTGCATGCTTTGCAAATGTAGATAAGCATTGGTTTGGACATTTTTCTTGTGCATTTTAACATTTAACAAACCTTCTACTCTATTCTTATAAACTGTAATGATCATAAAATTAATGATTCTTGAATCCACTTTAGAAGTAAATTTTAAATAAGCTGAAACATTAAGATAAACAAAAATCATTTAACTCAAATATCACCTTTCCATAGAATAAACACAGCATCAATAAAATGCTTATAAAATATCATATATTTAAAAAATTTAGATTTGAACACATATTCTTTTTCTCAACCTGTTATAAGCAAGTTGGCATAGCTGTGAACCATTGCAGATCCCATCGCTATACCATTAAGTTGCTGAAAAAATCTATTGTCAAATTCAAAAAAATTATATGACAAGATAACATCCTGCATTTCAGTAAATAACCTTACTTGTGCAGAAAACAAATTAGAACAATACAGTTCGCTGTTGACTATTTCCAAACCTTCTCCATTAGGATCACTCTATGCAAAGACATAATGTTTGCTATAACTAAAAGAATGCTTTTGTCTATTTTAATCTTAGAAATATTTTGTATAAAATCAAAAGAATCTTTTTATGAAAGAGATGTATAGACATTACCGTACAAACTTATCTCAAAATCCAAAGCTAAAAAAACACAGAATGACTGACTAAACCTTTATTTTGCATTGCTCTGCTTAGTAATCACATACTTTTGTAATGTAGTCAGAGGGCCAATGGGCCATATTGTTCAGCACAGTGTGATCTCTGAATGATGCATGCCTATGACATTTGTGACTTATAGACTTTCTAGTAGTAGGATGTAAACACAAAGGGAGAACAGGGCTGATATGACAGACTTGCAGAACTGCTGATACAACATATGTGTTGTATTCTGTGTCAGGAGTTCTGTACAAACAGTATGCCCTGTTATTATAAACTGATTCACCAACCACATGCTTTTCATCATAGAGTTGCTTGAAAAGACTTATTCTGTTAATCAGAATTTTATGCAGTGATTGTCACCAACCATACAATGTAATCCCTGACATCAATGAATGGGATAACTGCTGCTTTGCACAAAGCTGATGAGAATTTACTGGCTAGGTATTATTTCTGTCAGTGTGACTCAGGCTAAAAGTCCAACAGTTCAAAAAGTTTAATGAAGTATTGTGCATAACTAGAGACAGACTGCCCTGATTTAAAGTCTATTTGCTAGAAAAGAAATGTACCTAAAATCAAATGCAAGAATGTAAGTGCATGTAAAGTGAAAAATCCATTTATTTCCTGTTCTCACAGCATGTCTGCTAACATTGAATATTTTAAATGATACGTTTCACTCAGTTTAACTCTTTTTTTTATACATACAAGTCAAGTAAAAAGTGCAGTATGTTTAATTTTTGTTTCACTGAAAAATGTGGACATTAACAGAAGAAAATTTAACCCCATCTAGTCTACCCAGTTTGCTAAAGCATTATACATGATTAAATGTATTTTTCCTTTCCCTTTATTCATTTATTGTGTTTTGCCATTATCAAGCTTGTGTGAGGTGATGCAATAATGCTCACGTTGCATTTATAATTTGTCCTGTGACATGTGTGATTTCTTTTGTAACCCAGTGCCTTTCCTGTGAATTATTTAACTTCTGCTGATTAAGGCATGTGAGTTGAAGGCCTTGGTTCAGAGATCCCTTATATTCTAGCTTTTCCTTACATTATATCTTTCTCCAATCAGGGAGTAATTGTATTAATTTTGACAAATGTGTGTTTGTTTCTGTGCTTGTTTGTTTTAGTCAGTCTTAGACAAAATTATGAGTGTAGTGAGTACTTTTGAAGGGCACATATCCTTGTGGCTGTTGTTCCATATGATTCTGTATTGTTACAACTTTTAGGAAAATAAAAGGTGCCTATTTTTCACCCAGTGGCAGTTTTTCCTGTAACAGTGAAGGTGTAGTGTATGTCCTCAAATGTCCCTGTAATTTATTTTATATAGGGGAAAGTAAGAGAAAATTGAAAGTCAGAATACAGAAACATATAAGGGACATAAAGAATAATAAAACTGATAGCAATATTGCTATGCATTTTAAAGTAGCACTTGATAGTAATTATTCTTTGTTACAAGTTTCTGTTTTAGAACAAGTTTTTATGAAAATTGGTGAAATATGTAATATTAAGGAAAAACTTCTTTATAAAGAATCTATTTATATTTTAAAATTCAATACTATCGTACCTGTAGGTTTAAATTTAGAAATCAATTGGACGCAATTATGTAATTGAATAATTAATTTATTTATTAATTGATAGTGTTATAAAAAGGTTTGTGAAATGTTGTGTATTTGTATTACTCCTGGAAGGCTGAGAGCCGAAGCGCTGAGTTCCAAAAGTTTTTTCATTAAACCTGTGTTTGGATTGTGGCCGGTTGTGGATTATTTTTCTTTGCTGCTTTCATTCAAGTTGTTGGATAAAATTATGAGTGTAGTCTTCCTGTTTATAGTATTTAATTTAATTATATAGGTAGTTTAGAATTGCCTGTCTCTCAATGTCCTATCTGGATACAGGACATCATTACTTTTCAGGAAAACCTGGCTAGGCTTAGATTAGCCCCCCTGGTCATTAGTCTAGTAGCAATCTATGAATCTATTAGTTATAATTTTAATATTTGTCAAATGGTAAGGAATTAAAAGATTAAACAGTGTAGACTTTTAGTTACGGGGTGAGGGGGCTGGTTTCCTTGTTAACTGGAACACTGTGATGTCCCCTAGCTCTAGAAAGGTAAATGAGCCTGCAGATGTTTTCTGGCATGTTTTGCATCAGACCCATCAAATGGAGGGTATGTCTTAGTTTAGAAAGATGCAAAGTGTTTCTTGCATCATAAGACAGCAATCTAGTAAGCTTAATTTGTGCCAGTACCTTGATGTTTCTGCCTGCAGGCTAAATGAGATTATATCATTAACACTCACAAATATGATGCATTGGTAGAGAGATATTACAGATGTGAGCCAAGTATCTTGAGTTAAAGGCAGAGCCATTTAGAAAAAAGTTGAGGTTCATCTAAAGAGTGTGGCCCTTTTTGCTTAATTTAGGAAGGAGTAATCTTGTCATTTCAGGAGATACTGCTCTGAAAAGAAACTTAAGGAAGGTGTAGATATAACTCTGTTTCAAGAATAATTGGAGGGAGATAACAAAATGATAGGCCCTGGTCAGGTGTAGGAGTATTGAAGCAGTGTCTAAGACAATCAATGACAGCCTTTTGAGACTGATAGACGCAACCTGATAGAGCTGTAGAAGTGGAAAAATGAAATTTGTATTTTGAATTTCCAAACATCATTCTAATCTTGCTCAGCTAATTGGCTCACAGACAGGACACATAGTTAAAGTGGGTGAATCCAGATCCAGCAAGAGGCTCTTTACTAGTGGTGTGCCACAGGGCTCAGTGCTGGGACCACTCCTGTTCAAATATACTTCTCAGAAGTCAAGACTAATGTGGAAGGGTTTTACCGATGACTGGAAGCTGGGACAAACATGGAATCCTCCAATGATGTAGATATCCTTCAGGAGGGTCTACATCAGACAAATAATAGTTTCTAGAACCATGCCTGAAAACTAAATGCAAAAATGCATTATCATTCCCTTTGGGAAGTCAAATACCCCTGCAAATTACAACATCAATAGCACATCCCTAAGAGTAGACACAAAGGTGAGAGATCTAGGTACACAGATAGATAGTAACCTGACCTTTGGCTGTCATGTGTCCACAGTGGTGAGGAAGTCCTTCCATGTGGCACAACTTGTACATATAGGTATGGCATTTGGATCCAAGGAAATAATAATCCCGCTGTACTTAGGCCTCATTAGACCAATAATCGAGTACAATGCACCATTTGGCATGTACTTGACTAGACACATACAGCAGCTGGAACAACCTCAGAGATTGCTCACAAAGAAAATACAGGGTGTAAACAACATGTTCTATTGGGACAGACTAAAATCCCTCTCCTTTAAGTCTATCTCCTACCAACAATTAAGGGGTCACCTATGCCTGACCTAGAAAATACTCACAAATCCAGCCCTGATGGAGCTACTACACATCTGCAAGTCAAACAGCACGAGGGTACCCAATCTAGAGATCAAAATTTAGTCAGTAATGCATACAAAACATTTTAGAGAGACAGAGAAGTGCCTCAGAGATTGCCCCTTCTTTGGAATGGGCTTCCTATTTACATTAAGCAGAGCCGTTCCCTGGCCTTCTTCAAACACAGTTTGGATCAACAGGTGGGGAATCAGAAATTCACATCTGGGGTAATTCCTATATCCCTAATGGACAGGGGCAATCTGTAAGATACTCAAGGAATAGGCACAAATCCATGCCATTCTGTTGCCCTAGGGGCCATATGTTGGGTAAAATCAGGTTATATTGGCTAGGCTTGTAAGGGCTCTTAAGCCATTAACCTAGTACTCTCCTATGAACCTATGAGACTAAGGATTCATAGAAATTGCATCTGCCTTCTAATGAAATAAGCAGACGTGGTCATATTGAATACTGATAACTGTACAGTATGTACAAAAAATGGTAACAGAGGCTTGGTGAAGGGCATTACTATTATTTTTACCCATAACCTCTGAATTTTATCTTCACATCTAAAAATGCATTTTTAACTGTGCAGGCAATTACAGCTATCTTGTTTCTCTAAAGTGTCTTATGATTACTCATAGAAACATATAAGATGGCAACTGTAACCACTTTTAATTAGACACACATAGAAGTTCTTCCTGTCCTTTTAAAGTACTTAATAATATTCATCTCTCCAAATGAGCAGTACTGTACATGATAGCCCTGGTATAAAGGGGTAAACCCATCCAATCATCAAGAATAACTTTAAGGGCAGTCAAATTAATACTTTGTTTGACCTGTAGTGGGCTCTTGTTCCATAGGCTTTGAATACATTAAGTTAGGAAGCTATCCTTCCAGCTAGTTTTATTTGTTGGTATAGATGTAAGACCTTATTGTGGGTAATTATAGAGGCACTCATTTTGAGAGGAAACAGGACATCAAATAGAACAGAGACTTTTATTGCTAGTAAACTGAGAAACAAGTCACTTTGGAGCAGCCTATAGGCTACTAGATGAAAGGAGAGTTATGTTAATCTAATAGCATTGCTGAAGGAGTTAAAGCCTTTCATTTTCTTAGTTAGAAATCTTTATATCCTTTCTAGGTAAGTGATATGCCTGTATCTGTATATACCAAAATGGACAACGTATTCAATTAATACATGCTGTTTTATATTCCAGTAAGGATTTTGCTGAAATAATTAATGGCAGAGTCAACCTGATGGAGGAAAATATGTTGTTCCAGTCAGATGGAGCTCACTCTAATGTTTAGAAGGAAACACTATTTATGTGAAGGACCAGTAGGACAGGGTAGAGCAGTGATTATTAATGGTACCTGCTCAGCCTAAAAGCACTGAAGTTAGAGGGGAGGGGAATGGGAAGATGGAACAGACCTACAACAAGGAGGGGAGTATAAGGGATACAAAGCAGGTGATGGCAGCAATGGTACAAATTGAAAGGGTGTCAGCAAAATGGGTCAAGAGTGGAACCAAGGCTTCTTTAGGAATATAGCACAAAGAAAGTTGTGAGCAACAAATACAGACATGTGGAGCAAGTAAAGGAGGGAGATTAGAGAAGACTGGGAAAAGCAGAGGTATCAAATGATTTCCCTTAATCTTTTCAAAGAAAATTAGAGTAAAGGTTCTGCACTGGAAGGGCAGAAGGATGTAGTAGGGTGTGTGACAATAGGAGGTACTGTCAGCCATGCCAGGAGAAGTAGGGCCGTGGATGTGTAACATATGCCAGCATAGCTAGCTGGAATTTTGTAAATAATTATGTCATTTGCATATCAAACTGATTTGTACATATGCTTGCACTGAAAATGTATTTGTGTGATTTGCTTGTACCAAAATTTATCAACAGTGTGCCCTGCTGGAAGGAAAATAAATTTATTATTGTAAATTAATTGAATGCATATGTTTCAACAGCATGCACTAGAAAGGAAAAGGTTAATATACCCGACTTTGAAAAATATTCTTGAAATTAAATTACTTTATGGGTTAAGCCATAAAGATGTTTTCCCACAGTTCTGAATGGAACCAGAGATGCAGTATCTGTGCTAGAGAATACATTGTAGCCCCTGTAGGAAGAGTGGAATGATTTTATGGTTTTATGACTTCCAGCAGCTGCACCACATCTGAGCAATGCTCTATCTGTGTGTAATGTACCACATAGGTGCTAAACCCTGGTAGCTTCTAGTGATGGGGTATAGTGCTGGAAACAGAGTTAGATGAGCAGATGTATGTGATGTCATTCTGTACAGAAATAATGTTTTAATATTAGAGGAGACTTAAGTCTCGGTAGCATTTTGTATTTTGTCTTGGACCTGACTGTGACACACCTGCACTGGCCCAGTAATCAAGGAGCCTCAATCCTCACCACTAACACCAGTGAGGGGCGTGCACATTGAGAGGATGACAAGTACACACACAGTAAAGTACAATTTCCCTTAAGAGCACACAGAGATCACAGTCAGTCTGGGGCTGGTTTCTCCCTCTCTCTCCAGATCATCAATAAGACTGTCCAATGGCACAGCTATAACGGTAAGATCTCAGCCGAGTGGTCAAGCCAAAACCTCCAGCACCCTCTCTGTCCAACCAGTGCTTAGTGACCCTGCCCAAGTAGCTCACGCACACACACACACACACACACACACACACACACACACACACACACACACACACACACACTTTGAGATTTGATTTATATACAAACACACAAACACTCCTGGAGAAGGCTGGCATAGGTTCACTATGCCCTATTCTGCCCAAACTATAAGGTAGTCCCAGCTGCCACCAACCACTACTTATCAGCTACTATTAGGCTCTTCCCAAAGGGTGACCAATTCTACTGAGCAATGTTACTATTATCCAAATGGTAAGTGTGTCCAAAACGTTAAGGCTATTTAAGAGTGGCCTGCACAGTGTCACCAAATACATATGCAAGTACGCTAAGAGCTTAAATATCTCTAAACAAACCAGTCACAATTAAAAGGTTTTAATGTATTTAATAATAAATAATAAAAGCACAAGACAATACTCAATAACTCAACACAGTGACAACAGAGTTCAAAATTACAGGAAATATTTTAAAACAACATTGCAGGACAGTCTTGCATAAATGCAGAAAACATCTAAACTAATCTTGCTATATTCCTATCTATCTCTAAGAGAAATCATTGTGATCGAATACTTACTATTAGCAAGGCAGAAGTACTGGTGAGAGGATGTTTCTGGATCCAAGACAAGATACAAAATGCACAGACTTTCTCTGAGAGATAGTTCTTAAATTAATAATACACATTACTGCTGGGTTAGCTGGATGACATCACTATTTGACACCTCTGTGTCAAAATACTTATCTCTTAGAAGTTTTACCTGGAAATGGAAGTCATAAGACGGTTAAATACTTTTACCTTTGAAATCTGTAACTAGTTCTGTTTCCAGACAATAGAAACAATCCTCTAGCTGTAGACATCCAGTCTGTTTGCATTTATTAACTTTATAGCACAGTCATAAACAATTTCAGTTTATTTTCTCAGAGTTTTGCAAGTTAACTCTATGTTCCAACTTCTAACATGAAAGCATACATTTGCACAGGGATATACATTTCTGTTCTTTTCCATTAGGGTACACTGTGGTTACATTCTTGAAGCTCAGTACATAACATACAGTTTTCTTACATTTGTAATACAAGCATACACACCATATTACTATTCACTATGCAATTATTTATTTACAAAATTCCAGCTAGCTGAGCTGGCAGCCTTCACACTGACAACAAGTACTACTCACCCATCTTGCCTTGCTCTATTCAGTAAGTATGAACAGTAATTATTTTAGTTATTCAGGAATACATAGTGAAACTAGCTAAATGCTGTTTTTCTACAACTGTATGAAATTTTCCATCTGTGTTATTTTTAATATTCCCTGTGACTGAAACTCTGGTGTTTACTGTAAATAGATATTTAGTATTCTCATCTTCTTTTATTATTTATTATTAAATATATTTAAACTTCTCTTTGTGGCTGGTCCTTTTAGAAAATATTTAAGTTTTGAGAGTATTGATGTTTAATAGAATGTATTTTAGTTTTTCCAGTTGCCTTCTTTTTGTAATCAAGATGCATTGGTTGAAGTGTTACAAGTCTGTAACTTGTTATTTGTAACTTGTTATTTGTACTCATTATAAATCTCTTATGTCTGTATGTGGAGCTTTTCTCCCCGGGCCTCTGCTGAAAATGGAAATATATCCAGTCAGACTAGCCCGGTTAACAAATGTAAAATAAATAAATAAATAAATAAATAAATTTGCATATATTTATTTGGTGATAACTTTAGCCACTCCTGAAAGCCTTGCTGTTTGGTCAACATTAACATTTGTATTAATATTAACTTCACTCATCATAATAGGATACCCTTTTAAGAGTCGTAAAGTAACTTACTAGTTGCAGTGCATTTACTTTATAGTCTGTGCAAAGCTGGTAAAATGGGTAATCTGTGCCAGCCTTTCCCAGGTGTGTGTGTGTGTGTGTGTGTGTGTGTGTGTGTGTGTGTGTGTGTGTGTGTGTGTATACATTAAATCTCAAGGAGTTTGTGTGTGTGTGAGCTACTTTAGGCAGGAACCCAAAGCACTGGTTTCACAGTGCCAGTGTGTAGCCTTATTATGGACCTGGGGAGAGACAGATAGAGAAACCCAGACCCTAGGCTGACTGTGTGCCCTGTGTGCTCTTATGGGAAATTGTGCTTGATGCAGAATGGTCTGCATCTGGAAATGGGTGTATTCATTTGTATTCCAAGTGAACATCCCTCTCCAGTGTCAGTGGTGAGGATTCTGGTTCCTTGATTACTGGCCCAGAATGGGGACATCACAGTGTGAGATATAATAAAATTAAGGCTGGAGGAGATTGAGAAAGAGCTGTCTACCCCAAAGGAGAATAAATCACAAAGCAGAGGTAGGGAACCTCCCAAGTTCCTCAGAAATCTGGAAAGTGTGCTGGCAGATGCACTCACAGAGGCCTTGAACAGATCAGTGGCCTTTCATACATGACTGGAACTGGAAGGCAGGATTTGTGGTGTCCTTATTCAAACAGAAAGTCAGAAAAGCTGAGGGTGAAATGCAGGCCTTTTAGTTTAACAGACATGCAACAGAAAGTTATGTAAAATAATCCTGAGGGGAAACTGGTAGTATTTCTAAAGTAAAATAATGTGCAATACAACAATCAGCATTGGTCATGACAGGAATGTGTCACCACTCAAACCAGATTCAGTTTTATGATTGTATTACAAGACACAGGAGTATAAATGACAGGACCTATGTGGACACCATAGGTAGGAACTAGCATCATTAGAAAAAATTGGGGTAGGATAAAAACTGTGGAACATAGTCAAAGGGTAGGATGGTTGTGGTAAGAAGGATAATGTCAATAATAAATAAAATGCCTTCTGAGTACCCCAGAGGTTGGAACTGGGCCCAGTCCTGTATTTGTTTAATACATATTGCAGCATATAGGAGTGCATATATCTTTAATTATGATAATTCTTAGTATAAAGAAGTATATGTCATGTGGTACATTTCCTTCTAGAAGCACTCAGAATAAATATCTCATACAGGACTGTAACACGTTCACAGGATATGTGTTATTCATTGAGTAGGTTAACAACCATCCAAATGCAACACTGTCAGAAGTGAAGAAATATTTGTTTTTGAAGTTTATGTGGTTAAATGTCGAAGAATATAGTTTGCCTTTACAAAAAATGACCCTGTTGCAATCAATAGCTATTCTCTTCATGCAGTTCAATTTAACATAAAAAATGAAAGCCTTTGATCCAGAAATTCAATGTATTCCTCAATATAAGTGGAATAACTGAACAGCCTGAAAAGGTACAGTGTGCCACATTTCTGTGTGATGCTGGAAGAGATGGCTTAAAGATATTTTATGTTCTTACCTATCTAGAAAAAAAGGATAGACAAAATAACAACAGTAAGTGAACATTTCAAGGATTATTATGACCTTAGAAAGAACTTCTGATTTATTCACCCTTTTTTCTTCACAAGAATACAAGGTGATATGAAGATCATAGGAGCTTACTTATTAAGCTAAAGAAACTAGGCTAAATGCTGTTAATCTGTTGAGCTCTATGATTCATTAAAAAGAGACAAAATAATTCACAGGATAAGAAGTGATCAAATAAGGGACATGCATTTAAGAAAAGTCAACCTAAAAATGTGAGTCAAAAAACAAAAATGAAAAATAACAAAATAATGCATTGAAAATGTAATACATAAGAGAAAAAGAGCCATGAGGTACATACAACGTATGGTACAGTTGACTGTCAAGGTTCTGTCATTACTGACAGTGACAGAAGTATGGTCTTTGTTCAATTTGTTTTGTAGAAACTGGAGTAGAAAGAACCAGCTGTATGATGTTGAACAGGCACATGCAAATCAGTTATGTATTCGAAGTACAAAACAGAAAAGTATTGGTGTAGGTCTGTAAACGCATCAGCAATAGTGAAACAAAAGTCCAGGTTTGACTATTGCAAAGAAATGGTGAAAAGAACAAGCCAGATGTTGAATTCATTGTAGATACAAGTTCCTTGTGCAATGTTTTGTCTAGGGCATAGAGTCTAAGAGGTACAAATATGAGGGGTGTTACATTATTAACATTTAGAGCAGCAAATAAAGCCATTGGGTGAACATTTACTGATGAAAATAGAAAAACAAGAAGTACAATATCCTGTTTCAAATGGTAGTACTTAAAGAAGTTAATTCTCCTAATATTATGAGTCTTTTAGGCTTATTAGAATTTGGAATAGTAAAACAATTTCACATTGAGAAAGCAATGTATGAATATGTTTTTGTATAGATTCTAGAACCATCTTACACTTGTAAAGGCATCCTGAGTATTGTACAAAGCAATATTGATGATACCCTTTGATAGAAAGTTTGCCAAGAGAATATCATGTACAAATAATTCCTGATGGTATACTGGTAATATGTAGTCTAAGGAAAGTATTAATAGCTCCCTGGAGTATAAATAGTGGGAATTTAAATGAAAGCCGTAATTAAGTGTCATCAAGAAACAGATCCAATTTAATAGATGGATATTATGGTTAATGTTATAAAGCAAAACAAGATTTGAATTTGATCCACAATATCTGAATGAAGTGATTTAAATATATTATAATCCACTGTTTACACTTTAAGACGTGGTCTCAAGAATGCAAAATGCTAACTTATTTTCAGTACTACATGTAGGTAGGGGATTCTGTCAGATTAAACTGGATGAAGAAATATCCACATTGTGCAAATTTACTATGCTATTCCAAAGGTGCTGATTCCAAAGATTCAGTTTAGTATTTCATCAGCACCTGAGTTATTCTAAAGAGACAAAGGACTGGAGTATGTTGTAAACATAACTGGCATTCTATTTCATTGAAGTCAGACTCAGAAACATTCTATCACTTTTCTAAATATTCATTTATTGAGACTATGCCTAACATCTATAAAGAATAGATAATATGCATGATTACATGGCTTGTAAACAATTAATATGTATGCTTACACAGTATGCTCCCAATGTCTTCTTACTTCCCAGACTGTGGTTTAGACCTGTCACGCAGTAGTGTCTTCATCAGTTTGGTAGCTCAGTCATACAGCATCAGAACTTTACAACATTTTTAAAACACGCAGATTAAAAGTATATAATCACAAGTTTTAAAGGTTAAATAATATACTGGCTTATAAAACGTGTTATGAGAGGTATAGACAGCTATGTTTTATGTTGATTGTCTACTTATGTGCAATGATATAAAATATCATCTACTTGTCCATCAAGACATAAAGGAACCATTATGCATTATATTAAATATACTAACAGTAAAGATTTTTACTGCAGTTATGTAACTGCTCACATTATTTGAGTAGTATTCCACGTGTCTTTCATTCAAACTGTATACATGAATAAATAGTAGTTCAGATTTGCATACAGCAATAATTTATTGAGCATCTTTCATTATATTGTCATGGCTGTAACCACAATAAGTTACAGAATATGCTATACTTCACTAACTGCTTGTTAATAATATTATGTTATACTTCACTAACTGATCATTAATAATGTAATATGTTTGTTAATAATATCATCATACCTATTCACTCATGCGCATGAGGGAAAACCTGCAGAACATGGCGCACAGCTTACTGTTGCAGAGATTGTTGAACTCCCACCAATGGGAGATTTACTATAAGTAGCTGAGGATGTTGTGGCCAGAGTACTGTTCCCAGCCTAGCAGAAGTCCTTGAATTTCTCCACATGGTGCATGACTCCATCTCAGGTACATGTGTCCCAATCTGTTGAGAGATTATCCTGAGAATGACTGACATTGTACAATGCTCTGGTTGCCAGTGGTCTACACATCTAGGACTCTCTCCAGGTTTGCAGAAGTTTCATATGAAAAGGCTTCAACACTCTCTCTGTTTTATTCTGGACTGTCAGGGAATGGAATTGTTTAAACGTCTGTGAAATCAAATTGAAAAGCATTTTGATTGCATTTCAAAATTCTCAGTAGATTTTTAATTCAATATTTATTCCATGGAATAACAATGTCTTATTATTCTTGTGAAGTATGTTACACAAGCCTGGCATGTTTTGATGTACATTTATCTCCAAAGATATATACCGCAATATGTTAGACATACCAAAGTGTGTCATGTTGTAGTAGTTTGCATGTCACAGTCTGTGCTTCTCATGCACATACCTTATGTTATGCACTGTTATGGCAATACTGTGGATTAGACATAGATGTTTATTAACAGGTTTATAGGTTCTTAGATAAGTACTAGACTAACTACCCTTCCAGGCCATTTTTAGCCTAGCCAGTTTCCTTTTTTGTGCTTGAATTAACCAATCCCATTTGGTTTGAGATTGGTCTTACCCATCCCATGGTCAATTATTATATATTACCCCTAATGAGAATAACCAAGATAATACCATAGATAATTTGAGGGGAAACATGCATGGGATAAAGCATTTAGGAGCTGCATCTCTCCATTAGTATTAAAGGGGGCAGTCCTGGCATACATTTTCTGTTTCCCATCCATAGTTCTTAGTTGCACTTGAAAATGGATAGGAATGGACATTGTTTTATGTTTTATTAATGGCTGTTTAACAAACAGATTACAAATTCTCATTCCATAAAAGAGTACATTGTGCCATATTTTCAAATGACTTTGTTGTATTATTGGTGTATGTGTGTATATATATATAAATATATATATATATATATATATATATATATATATATATATATATATATATATATATGGATCCCCTTCACTACACCGACACGCTAGAAGACCGACACTCTACAGAAGGAGACGAGAAGACCGACGACTCAGATGATCGACAAGGTGAGATCCCAACGGACGAAAAACCGACGTGGGCAAGGTGTGAGCGTGACTCGGTAAGTGTGCGATAGAGTGAGGGATTTAGTGTTAGGGAGCGGACAGGTAAGTGTGCGATAGTGAGGGACTGCAGTTTTAGGGGCGGGTTAAGTGAGTTAGGGTTAGGGTGCGGGTAGGGTAAGTGTGCGATAGTGACGGACTATATGTTTAAGGGTGGGTTAAGTGAGTTAGGGTTAGGGTGCAGGTAGGGTATGTGTGCGATAGTGACGGACTGTAGGTTTAGGGGTGGGTTAAGTGAGTTAGGGTTAGGGTGCAGGTAGGGTAAGTGTGCGGTTGTGTCGGACCTTAGGGTTAGGGTTTGGGTTAAGGTTAGTGCATGTATAGTTGTGTGTAATGTGTAGTTTACATTTTGTGTGTCAGTGTTTTGGGTGTAGGTGTTATGGTGTTCGGTTTTGTGCGTTGTCGGTATTGTGTGTTGTCGGTCTTTTGGTGTCTGTGTTTTGGGTGTCGGCTTTGTGGCGTGTCGGTGTAGTGAAGGGGATCCATATATATATGCTTGATGCAGTAGTCCTCACTACCAAGCTACAACAATATGTTTATGTTGCCTTGATCAGATATACATGCATAATTGTATTATAAGTGTATAGCATGCATTGTGACATCAATGAAGAAGCACATTGAGTATAGCTATAACAGATGAACAACATGAAGAGCACAGTAGAGTCACACTAGACATATGTAACAGGCAATGTACATGAACTCAGTAGAAAAACAAGAAATGATGCATTGGTATGAGAAGTGACATGAAACCTTAGTACTTTATGAAGGAGATGCTCCGGTGCAAGGGCATGGCAACACATGTCCTGATTTGTGTACTGTGCTATAGCTTTATTTTATATGGTTTCTTGGATATGCACATTATGTCATAAGGACAATCAGAGAAATATTGGATATAGCTGGATATATCACTAAGAGGAAACCATGTAAATTTCATGTGATTACACATCTCCATGTGATACAAACTTCATGCTGACATAAACATTTTCAGTATATAACTAAACATTACACTTAAGATGTTTACACATATCCATGCCAAGGGAATAATCTTTGGCATAATGAACTTGCTCACTTTGTTATAACATAAAACTAGCAGAATTTCTTTCAAGGTGTCACATGTAGTATTAGAAATTGGAACATGGGTAATTACCATCAAATGTTCATTCTATGAAACTTTTAATAAAAAACATTTATGGTAGAATGTCATTTTAGTTACTTATAAGTGAGGCATATACCTAAATTTCATGAAAGAAAAAGGAAATTACAGTTATGCAGAGTACTGCAGGAATTATGTGTTCACATGTTGAGAAAACTCCATCTCACCTGCTGTGTGTACTCCAACACCTGACTTGTCTTTTCTGCCCCCCCCCATCAATGCATCTCTTCTATGTCTACAGCTGTGCATTGTTTCATAGTTTCTTGATATACTATTGATCCAAGAGGATCGCTAGAAGCCTAGCCCAATATTTCCATAAAGATTTTAGACTTGTAATTTAAGTACAAATAACCCAGAGCTAGGCAGAACATATGCATGTTACCCCTATCCATAATGGACAAGCATACTAAACTAGGATGAATTTGCAATTTCCTATCCACTGAATAGAATAAGGCAATTACTTTGCTCTCTGTGGAGAGGAAGATGATTCCAAAAAACTATTTCCTCTCTGATACACATCTGTTCCTCCAACACTTTCTGTTTATGTTTTAGAAGAGATTAAGATCTCTGGAGTAGGTATTTATTCCACCAATGGATTGCAGAGAAGATAAGATCACTGTAAGTAAGGAAGAGATAATTCCTCAGTAGCCTACATGATATTGAGAAGAGGAACAATGCTTTGAGTTGGTCAGCATAGGTTTTATGATTTAGGCCCTTGTAATAAGCATTTAGAGAGGTGCACATTGAAGGGTGCATTGTAGTCAATAACTGGTCTAATAAGTGCCAAGTACATTGGATGATCACATCCCTGGACCCAGATAACATACCCCTACTAATAAACTGCACAATGGAAAAGGGCTTTCCTACAATTGTGGATACATGATGATTGAAGGGCAGGTTCCTAGGTGCCCAACTACTGAACTACTTTTCAGGGGTATGTTGTTGATGTGATAGCTAGAAGTGATATCATGCTTGACAAACAAGACTATTACACAGTGTTTGGGCATTACATTTTAGCCCATGGTTATGACACAGCCATTTGTCTGGGAAAGGCTCTCTCTTGGATAATCCTGCAGTCCTCTGAAAAGTTTACAGTGTGACCAAATTTACAGTCATCTACAAAGCTGGTCAGCCACAAACACTTTACATTAGTTTTGACCCCCGGAACTAAATGCCAAGCAGCCGTGGTACAAGAAGTAAACTCTGGGGCACACCACTTGTCACAGGTCCTTTGGAGGAGGTGGTGTCAACTACATACCTCTCAACCTCTTTGAGCAAGAAATCTGGACAAAGCCATGAATAAAAGTGGGACAAAGGCCCAAAAATATGGACAATTTTTAAATATTGCTCCTACAGACTTAGAAAGTTGATAGAAAAGTAGGTTTTGCATTAACATAAATTTTCTTTTTTTCACATAATTTTTATTGAGTTTTTATAAATACAAATGCATCAAAAATGCTAAACAATATAAACAAATCTTAAGTATATACAATGTCCATAATAGAAGTAACTTTGTCATGAATTCACATTTTATCTAACATTTTTTTTAAGTTTTAACCCAGCTAGTTTTTTATGTGGCATTCTTGTAGTTCTTAAAGTCATAGTCATTAATTATCTATTATAAACTGTTTTGGCCAGTGATATAAATTCCACAAAAGGTGTGATTTTCTTACTTTTCCAGTTTGAGGTAATGTTTTTTCTTGCTATTGCAACGAGGGATCAGGGGATGTGCACTTGTGTACTTGGAACGTACACTGGAATCGGAGCGTTAAATAATAACAATGAGTCAGTGACTTCATATTTATCCGACCACAACGCTTTAATAAAGGATTTGAATTCCGACCAAAAGGGAATTACAGTGTTACATTTTATAAACACATGTACCCAGTCTGCATATTCTGTTTCTTCACATCTCCAACATAATGATGTCTCATTACCTGATATTAATGCTATTTTTTGGGGTGTGAAAAAACATCTGTGAATAAATTTCCATGTGTAAATTTTCTAAAAGGGAGATGATGCAGTTTTACTGACTGATTTAAGTATTACTTATTTCTCTTTTTCTGAAAAGCTAGATTATTTTTTTCTGCATAGTTCCATAGGGACTCATCTGGAGCTGGTAAATCCATTCGCAATGTCCTATATAACCTTGACACTGATAGTCCATCATTTATGCATAGTGTATTGATTTCACAAAAAAGTGTTAGAATTTTGGGTCTAGGTGTGGATTTCACTATTTGATTTATTTTAAACTCATTAACTATATGTTCTCTAAAAGTGTGAATGTTTAGCCAGTTGTTTTGATTTATGTTTTATCTTGCTATGAGAGAGGTTGCGTCTTGTATATAATTGTGATCAAGAATCTGATGCCAAAAAACTAGCCCATTTCCTTTCACTTCTTCTATTTTTTTCATGTTATAAGAGTCCGTGCATTTATTTGTTAAAGCTATGGGAAACATAATAAATAAAAGACTTATCATCTTATAATCTTTGAACATTAGCTGTTTGAAATTGTTTACTATGTAATTAACAGAAGGAGAGAAATGTTTTTTGTTATTTATATTAAAGCAAATGTGTTTTATGACAAGGTAAACTTTTTCCACTTTACAAAAGATATCATTGTTTATTGTTTCCTCACAATTGCCTAGTAATATTGCTTTATGTAGATTTTTCCAGTTAGAAGTATATTTGCTGTTTAGCCAATGACTTATAATGTTAAAAATAATTGATTCAGCATATAGTTCTAGATGTGGAAATGAGATTCCACCTTCTTCCCAACTTCTGCAATGCCATGAATGACTAATCCTTGTTTTTTTTTGGAAACCATAAAAACTTTATGAATAGAGAGTTAAGTTGTTTCATTAGTTTTTTGGAAGGGGGTGCTAGGATGGTTTGAAAAATATACAGAATTTTGGGTAGTATGATCATTTTAAGTAATGATAGCCTTTCCTCCATGGTGAATAACATTTTATTCCATTTGTTTAAGTAATCTTAAACGGTGTCTATTAACATTATGAAATGTGTTTGCCTGGTGTCTTTCTAACTTGCTTTAATGGCTATACCTAGATATCTAATCATAGTGTTAGCCCAATTAAAGGCACTATGTCTGTCCAGAATGGGGTTTATTTTTTTGTTTAACAAAATAGTTTCAGTTTTATTTTGATTAAAACATAGGCCTGATATCATTTCAAAGTTTTGAAGAGATTCTATAAGATGTTCAATTGAGGTATCTATGTTCCCAATTGTTAATAAGATATCATCAGCGAAAAGCTGGATTTTGGAATTGTACTTTGCATTGACATAGAAGCAACTTATTTTATCATCAGTTCTTAAGTTATTAGCTAATAGATAGAGGGCACCCTTGCTTGGTGCCTTTCATTATTTTAAGTGGTCCTGACAAAAAAGCTCCAGTTTTAATATATGATATAGAAGTAGTGTATAATTTCTTCAGCAATTTTAAAAAATCTGAGGAAAAGTTATACATTTCTAGAACTTTAAATAAATAGGGCCAACTCAAAGAATCAAACGCTTTGTCCAAGTCCAGGCTAATAGTTGTTAATTCTCTCTTTTTTTGTTTGCATAGTCGATTAATGTTAATAGTCTGATTAAATTGTCTTGAACCTTCCCGTGTGAAATAAACCATGTCTGATCATCTTTTATTATATTTGGTAAAAATTGATTTAATCTATCTGCTAGAATAGATGTAAAGATCTTGTAGTCCACAGATGTTATAAAATTAGGGTCCTTGTCATGTTTCAAAATGGGTGAAATCATAGCATATTTCCAGGAAGGGAAAACGCCATCATTCTTTCTGAATTCTTCAAAAGCATCTATTAGTATTTCTAAGGTCTCATCTGAAAGTATCTTATATATTTCCCCTATTAGTCCATCAAGGCCAGGGGCCTTATTATTATTAATGTTTTGTATTTTTCCCTTAAGCTCCCTTAATGATATAGACTTAAGAAGTCTAGAGTTTTGTTCTTTTGTTAATCTTTTATCAATATTGTCTTTCATAAACTTGTCTCTCATACTATTATCAGTATTATGTAGGTTGGTGTTATTTAATGTTTCATGATGTGTTCTAAAGGCCTCTAGTTGTTCTTTTAAATCTGTTACATGTTTAGGTTTCTTCATGGAATTGTCTATAATTTTCTTAATATGATTAGCTTTGTCAGGCTTTTAAATTTAAGTGCAAGTCTATGCATATTCTTTGGATTAACAGAATAGGTTTGTAGCTTTATTTTTTCTAAGTTTATTGCTACTTTATTATGTAAAATGTCTGTGTATGTCCTATTCAGTTGCTCTATTTCAGAAATATTTGCAGCATCTTTTTTGTCCAAGTTCTTTTTTAATGTGTCAGTTTTTGACTGTATGTGTATTAGCTCCTTATCCCATTCTTTCTTTTTGTTTAAGTACCAACTTTTGATTTTACCATATAGGTATGATTTAAGTGTATCCCAAAGTATAATTCTAGAGGTCTCATTGTTATCATTAAAATCTAGAAAGGTTTTTTTATTTCTTTTAACATCCATTCTCTGAAATCTTTTAAGTTGGCATTGTATGCAGGTAATCTTTGCCAGTATATCAGGTCTCTGGGTGTTATGTGGATTTTGAAAAAAAATAGTGTTGTGGTCGGACAATGGGCATGTAGTGATCTTGACTTACTATATCTTAGATAATAAATTATAAGTAACAAGTGTCTTATCAATAGTTGTTTGGGTGCCATACCTATAAGAGTAATGTGTATATTGTAGGGAGTCTGATTCTCTTATGGTATAAATATCCCTCAAATTTGAAGAGGTAATAAAGTTATTTAATGTTTTGCTGCAGCTGACATTTTAAAGTGACCATTCTTAGTAGTGTCATTCTTAAAAAGAATGCAGTTGAAATCTCCTGCACATATAATATCTCCTTTAGCTTTAAATGAGATTAGTTCTAAGTACTTGTTTGCTGTTCCTGCTCCGATACCAGGTATCCAGTATGCATTAACTAAGGTGATTCATTTTCTATTTATTTCCAAAGTTATCATACTTAACATACCATTTTTGTCTGAATATGAATCAATAATTTTAGGTACTGGTAAGGATTTTTTCCACAAATCCATAGTGCCCCTCCTCTTGATCTGATAGTGAGATGTAACAAGTGTTGAATAACCATTAAAAAAGAACATATTCATATATTTTTCTATTAGGTGGGTTTCCTGTATAAATGCAATTTGTTCTAAGGTATTTACATAAACTTCCCCTTTTTATATTGTTATTAAGGCCACTGACATTAAGCGAAACACATTTATATATAGACATATTTGAAAACACATTCTTGCATTGTGTATTCTATTATGGACACATTTTAACTTTACACATATTTAACAAATAATCAGAACTTTATACAATACCAAACATGGAATTTAAAATTCCTGGCTCAATGAACAAGTCATTGAAGCCACCTTCTACCATCCTACAATCAATAACTATTGTTAGTCTGATGCTTCAGCCTGTAATTTCTGAAATGTACAATGCATTTTAGGATGTGACGGCTCTCCTGACCTATGTACGAATTCTAAACAGTTCTTTTAAGGTGTCATTAGACTGTGAATTGACTACCTTAATGAACAGCTATGAACATAAGATATAGTTTCAAACAGTTATGTCACAAACCATTCTATTTCAAGTAATAAGTACCTTGTGATTGCAAAATAAGAAAACATTTGTTAATAAAATAATGAAGTAAACACAAAGATTTACACTTGTCTTATAAGGATTTAGAGTAACTTACTCTCATCTTCACATCAACTCCTTTATATTTTACAATTGGTAGTAAGACTTTAGGATAAAATGTAAAAAAGGAATACGATCTCCTCGATTTAATCTTGCCAATATTTAACACGTTTCAGAAGAAAATAATGAGAATGATGTTAACAAGGATTTGTTACATGAACGTTTTACAGAGAACGTTGTATGAGTTATGACAAACAAAAAGAAGCTTCTCTAATGTTATGAATGTTGTCCTGTCTTATTTACTCATGTATCGAACACTATGTTTGTCTTCTATTATAGTTTCTTACTAAAAGACTTTCGGCTTTACTTGGTTAAGGGTCGTCACTTACTATTTGTATATATAAAAAAAGGGGGGGTATATATAGTTCTATACCATGTGTGTGACTGCCTGAATCTTCCAGAAGATGCATACATGTAGAATCAGTAAAATATGTTATCATGCTCGCATGTGATTTTAGATTATCAATTCATTTGAGTAAAATAATAAATACAAGTATTGTCAGAACTATAAATGTTATTGTGTCCATTCTTTTCCCATAAAACTTATTACATTGCAGTTTTGTATGCCAACAGTAAACATAACACTTCATTTTGTTTTAACAAGCAGAATCAGTTTACCCCAACATTACTAAGCATTAGAAGTATTTGAAATAACTTCATGCATTTATCCAGACAGTAAAATGCAATTACTATGTTAAAAACACATCACTGAAAAGCTTTGTAAATAAAAAGCAATTCTAGTACCTTTTTTGAGTAGATTTAGCTAGGATTACATCTCTACAGTGTAGAAAAGCTGATATAGTTCGTTTTAGAGTCCATCAGCCGAAATCTGATGTATTTTTCATCACAGAACATTGAGCGATGATGACAAAAGTTCAAAGGTCATGTATTTCCTGTTTTCATGAAGTAAATCATCTGGGAAGCTGCTACGAGTGAAAAGAAATGGCTGCACTGTGCTCGAGACACTAAATAGGTGCAGCTTTTTGCATTATAGCAAGAAAATCATTTCGAGGACAGAGTTAGCAAGATTTACATCTGTTTATGGAGGGAAAAGGAAACTAAACATGCACAATCATTAGGATGAAGGTAAAAAGGAAACTGTTATATCAGGGACTTGTGAAATATCAAAACTGACAATGCCTACCCTATTAATGGATACCGTAAGTAAGACAGTATGTTTTAAAACACATATACTCAGTTATACGTATAAAATATCATTTTCTACACATTATTACTCCCATTACCATTCTATTATAATAAATAACAAGTTAGAGTAAACCTGGCAAATGTATTTACACTGTCCCCCCTCATGTATTTCCCAGTGTACAACACCATCAAGTTAAAAAAAACACATATTATTACTTTCACCTTCTATCAGCAGTTTTACTAAAATGATCTAGTGCCTCTAAGATGTTAATAGCTTGGTATTATATATATTTTAATGTGCATAAGGGCACATATAAACTACACAAGCTGTTGACAATACACTAGTTACAGTTAGTATTTATACAAGGTGCCACTCCAACAATCAGCAACTAGATCATGACTGAACTGCTTGTTTTTATATAAGGTTTATATATATATATATATATATATATATATATATATATATATATATATATATATACATACATATACACAATAGAAGAAGCTTTTTATAAGTTAGTATTTTTTCATTTGGGTTCAAAGTATTTGGATAAATTCTGTAAGATGAATAAGGTTACAAGTGACAATAAAAAAAAACATTTACTTTCCTTTTATTTTTTTCTTGGTATTTTATCATTTGTGAATGAATTACCATTGATAGCTTGTCTTTCAGACTAGGTAATGAAATGTCCATATCTTCTAATTTATCAAACAGTTTATTCTTTCTGACAAACTCTGCTGCTTCTTCCAGGTTGTTGAATTTTTTTTGTCCATCTGGGAGAGTAATTTTAATTCTTGCAAGGAACAGGATCTGAGCTTTTATGCCAGCTTTCTTCAAGCTTTTGATGAGAGGGACACATTCTTTCCTTTTTGTTATTGTAGTGGAGGTTTAGTCATTATCAAACCTTATATTTTTCCCCTCAAATTGTATTGAATTTCCTGACCAAGCTGTTCTTAATACTAAGTCCTTGTCCTGTGTGAATAAGAATTTAATTATAATAGATCTCACTGCATTAGTGTTATTAAAAGCAGATGTGCTGGATAAAGACCTGTGGGCTCTCTCGATCCCAAATGAGAGAGAGTCGGGGAGGTTTAATATTTTGGGCAGCCATTCATTTAAAAACTGGACCATGTTATTTCCTTCCATCTTCTTGGGTATCCCATATATTCTGACATTGTTCCTTCTTTATCTGGACTCCAGGTCTTCGACTTTCTCAAGTAAATGATTATTCTGTTTTAGAAGAAAACCAATTTGGATGTCATTTTCCATTTGTCTCCCATCAATGTCATGTACACTTTCCTCTATGGCTGTTATTTGTTCTGAATGTTTGCTTATACTTTCTTTCAGGTCTTCTGTTTGTTTCTTGCTTTCCTTTTTCATGTTCTTCATAATCTTTTCTAAATTATCCATCTTCACTGAAAGGTTCTGGATGCTGGAAATTATTGCGTGAAGTTCCTTTTTCATGCAACTGTCCTGAGGAGAGGCTCTTGTGTGACTCATAGTTTTGTCCAATTGTACAGAGCTGCAGTACTTTTGGCAGGAAATTTATTGATACAAACTCTGAAAGTTTAATTTCTTCTTTGTAGATAGTCCACAGTACCAAGAAGTAGAACTCGTGATGAAAATTTTCGAAATGATTTAGGTTAGAACCTAAAAATCCTATCAGAAACAATCTTTAGAGACAGAGCATCACAGAAGTGCTGCTAACACTTAAGCATCTTGGCCACACCTAACATGAATTTTCTGAACGTTATGAAGTCTGAAACTTAAATGTCTGTCATTATTTTCTAATGTCAATCTTTACTTATTTGTCAGTAATTTGCCAGAAAACTACACTTTTATGAAAAATGGACAAAAAAATCAGGCAAAAAATCTGAACATTTTGCAGAAATCTGTACAGCTGAGAGGCATGGCTACCTACCCTAATTTCCTGGGTTCTATTTGTGATCCAATTTGTTATCCAATGAGTTACATGGGGATTAACATCTAGCTTGGAGATATTATAATGTCTGAGTGTGGAATGGTGTTGAACTCCTTTTCAAGGTCTAGATATGTGGTATGCACTAATTTTTTGTCATCCATTGTTTCAGTAACCTTTTAAAAGAAGCTGACCTGCTTAACCAGGCAGGATCTGCCCTTGAGAAAATGGAACAGGCTTGGGTAAAGAGTATGTAGGTTACCTAGTTCTTTATTTATTAATTCCATAATGATCTTCTCAATAGCCTTACAGTTGAGGCTGATCAGATTTATGGATCTATAATTACCCAGGTCTACTGACATTCCACTTTTGTGCAGGGGGATGACTGTTGCTATACTCCATTTATCTGGTGCAAAACCTATTTGGAGACTGAGGAGGTTGGCAGATCCTGTTTCAGGCTGCTCATGAAGCAACCTGTTATGTTATCTAGCTCCATAGAACCAGTGTTCTTGGCTGTGGAAAGGGCTTTGAGAACTTTTTCTTTAGAAATTTGAGGGTGTGTACATGTGGATATGTAATCTAGTATTGTAGAAGGAGAGAGGGGGTGAGGTTACAGCTCAGTTTATCTGCTAGTATGTCTTCAGGGTATGAGTAAGTGATATCATTTACTATTAGCTCTGTGCAGTGCTAGGCTTTGCTTCTGAAGTTTCCAAATAGTTATAGAAGGCTTTATGGTTGTCTTTTGACTAGGTGCTTATTTTTTTATTCCTTATATCTAGCTGTTCCAAGTTCAACTTCATTATCATTCTTAGTCATATGCATCAAAACCAGCCTTGTAAGTCATGTATGCCCTGCAAATCCACTTCAGTACGCACCCCTGCAAGCTTAATCCATATGCATTTTTCTATAACCTGTTCAGCTGGCTTTAGTCCATTCATCCATTCATTTACAAACTGGAGCCTTACCCCAGTTTGATGTGATTTTGTCAGATGCATTTTTTCACACTTCATATTTGTTGCAATGGACCATGCCAAGCATGGTTCCAAGTTTATAGATTAATCTTTAATGAATGTGCCTATACAAACCTATATGGACCTTCAGTAACAGACTAGATATACTCTGCTGAAGAGCAAAACATAAGCATTTTATAATATCCTAAGGAAGGATAATATAATTACAGATAAACAGAATAATGCCTGTTAATAGTACTGATGACGGGGATGTGTGTTTGAGCCAAACAATGTTCATCTGACTACCAACAGTACAATGGCTTTATCACTCAAAGCCACTTTTAGCAAATAGATGGTGTTGCTCTTTCTCCACTCTAGTGTGAGTATGGACTTGGTATGCATACGTTAAGGGTATAGCGGGTGTACCCCGCATGGGGTGCAGGAGGCTTCCCCTGAAAAAGACAGCTTAAAGTCCTATTCATTGAAAGTGGTTTCTAACACTTTTTTCACTGTTTTGTCTGTTAAACAAATATCAATCAGTAAATAATAATGAATCCCTGCTAATGCATTTTTCTGTACAGAAACAAAAACATTGCTAACTTTTAAGATAACTTCAACAGAAACGAAATAAGTTTAAACACTTTAACCAAAAGGAAACATTATCAAAAGCAAGACTATTTCAATCTTGTTTACATCTTGTGAGAGGAAAAATACAGTTAAGAATTGAACTGAGCTAAATGAAAAAGTGAGGACAGTTGAGTATTACATAAAATTAAATTAAATGTACCCATACTAATATAACTTTATAAGAAAGTTTGATAAGCAAATGCATTTATGATAGTGTCCTAGTAGTATATGCAGTACAGCTGAAAACATTAACAGTTGAAAAAAAAACAAGGAGTGCCTATAGCAAAAGTTGCCCTAGTGTAAAAAAAATGCAGCCTCATAAGACAGATGTTCCTGAAAAATTCAGCCTGTTTGAAATTAACTTATCTTCCAGAAAATGTGTTTTCTTAAAAGCTGGGAAAATAACACCTTGCTTAAAATGGAAGACAGTGCTTTGTAATTTTCTTAGCTTTCTTTTCTTTTTTTGTCTCCATACACCTCTGCAATCTAACATATAGATGTTCACTGAAAAATGTTCAGTTAAAAGTCTAAATTAAAAATGTACACAGCTATCTGACCAGTCTACTTATGAGTTTAAGTAGTAATGTATGCATTAACAATGCTTGTTTTGCTTATTTCATAATATCCTTGAAATTGTATAATTTCCTTAGTTATCAAAACAGGCAATATTTTGTTAATAATGGTCTGCTATATCACTTATTTTGAAAGTATAAGTCAAGTCCTATTGGTTTTTATTTCTGTCTGAAGACTAACAAAGCAGCACTTGGAACTTTCTGCAAAATCCATACTCTGAGCAGTGGTAACCAGATCTGTAAGTCTGCCATTATCAGAAAGTTAACTTGAAAGATAATCAGAAATGAATGACACAAACAAGTTTATGTTTACTCAGTTTTTGAAGTTTCTAGACATACAATTTTAATGTCCCTTATTTTTTCCTTCACAGACCAGCCTTGAACTTAAATTATTAAATATATTGCCTGAAGCAAAAAAAAAAAAAAAAACTAAAACTTTCTTATTTTTTCATTTTATATGAAAAGATAGGGAGAAATTAATAAAACATTTTTTGGGTCAGAACATAACCTAAATGGCCGTTTCTTATTATTGGAGGCAGTTGAATGCTTAACCTGTCTCAAAAGACATAAAACTACAGCTAGTCTCGTTGATTATCATTGCTGCCTATATCAACATATATAAAATCGATATGACATATCAGAATTATCAGATTACTGAAGGAATATTAAAGGATGAACACAAAACTAATAGCAATGTATGGCTATGACCATTGTTTTTTTTAAACATTAACAATAATTAAACACTTAACGTCACACACATTTTTTTTTTTTTATTTAAGAGCACACTGCTGTTTTGCATGTATTGCTCAGTTTCTTACATGCTCAATTGATTGGGCTTACGTTACTTCTCTTTAGAAATGACTTACATTATTAATTAACACAGTCCACATTAAAGCAAATCACAACAAATTTGAAATAAAATATAAGCAAGAAAGGGCATTTTAACTCATCTATAAAAAAACAAAACAGAACGCATGTTTTACAAATGATAGTGTCAGCAAGACAAACTCATAAGCTAGACTGATGATCAAAGAATTTATGTATAATATATGTCATGTCTGTAATTAGTGGTCTGCCCTAGTCATAAACATTAAATGATATTTGTTCAAATAACCATTGACCCTTTGAATGAACTATTACCCATAAACACCTTGAAGACTATAGATAATTATTAACTTCACCAAAAAAATTCTACTCATACCGAATGTTATCACATTTTAGATGCAAAGCATTTCCCTTTATTTTTTTTGACCCCCTGTTTCTGGGTGTATGCTACTGTAACCAGGAAATGAAGTCTGGAACAGACCATTTTGTCCAGGGACATCTTCAAAGTGGGGGGTTAGTTACAGTAGTAGGAGTTGGGAGGATAGGGTTAAATAGGAATGGATAAGGTTTGGGAGGAAGTGAGGTAGGGGTAGGGAGGGGCTTAAAGGATGTTAGGCAAGTGTAACTGGAATAGGAGTCACATTTTGGCGTGATAAGTTTGAAAAGGAAAGTGAGTGGTTACGCTGCTTGAGTACATAAGTAAGCAGAGGAAGCTGTTTATTTGGTTGATGGTATAATGCAATTAATGGTAATGGAAGTGAGCGGGTACGCTGCTTGATAAGTAAGTGAGTGGAGGTATGGATGCTGCTTACCAATCAGGATGAGCAGGTTTACGCAGTCCTGTCCTAAGATAATTTTACATAGATGTTATTTCACCTGTATCATGTTTGGTTGAAATGAATGAATATTGATTAACATTTATGTTTATGGAAATTTAATAAAGGTCATCAAATGTTATTCGGAGTAATGTGTTTCTTGAAGGGGACATGGACAACAATGCGATCTTATAATTACAATCATTGGGTTTCCATTATTGACTGTTTCTGTCTTGTCATCCACAAACTTCTGACATCCGTTATGTAGAATGAGAGGCTGCATTTGAATTGCTGGATGTCTCTGTCATGCATTATATATTGTCTATACTACATATAGTAAGTATCACATCATGCTAAAACATACTTGACCTTAGTTTACATTATATAGGTCATGTTATACCACTTTAAGGGGAATACACTAAATTTTACTAACCTCTGTCATTATGCAGTTCATTTTAGATGTAACAACACTGTTAGAAATGCAAATATGATTTTCTCAGGCAAAACCCATGAACCTTGAAAGTTAATGATTGCTGGTATCTCTTAGACAAGATTAGACTTAAAGTACATGTAGACCAAGTGTTCTTTCTTATTACAAATAAGAATGATTGCAATATAAAGTAGAAATCATTCTGGTCCATACTGGATGTTTGCCGCTGCAAGACAGATTTTAAAATTAATCATTAATTAATTAATTACTTCCAAAACTTCATTTGAAATACTGATACAGCATGAATTTGTTACATTTATCAAAATAAAATTTCCCTTTGCATGACAAAATGTATTCATTTATCATATATCATGCATTTATTTACCTTATTTTAATACCTTTTATTAATTAATTAATTAATTTATTTATTTATTTGCATTTGTTTACCAGGATAATCCACTGGGCCAAGGTGAGCCCATTTTCAGTGGAGACCCAGGGAGAAAAGCTCCCTAAACATAGTGTAAGTATTACACAGTACATATAGTATAATATGTGACAGACATTTACATATACTATAAGGATACATTCCAAATGAACAGGATGTTACAAACCCAGTACAGCACCAAACAGTGAAGAACAAATTGACAGTACATTCTGAAGAACATACAGCAGTTCAATACAAAAATCTACAAATATGCAGCAAAGTACAGAATTTAATACAGCAACATACAGCAGAGAACTACATTCTGAAATGTACAGTAGTTCAAATACAACAACCAGTCACTGGAGAGATAGCTCATGGCTTTCAACAATACCTAATGTATAATATGCAGTAGATGCAGATGGTGGTACGAAGCGCTAGGTGTGAAGATTCCGCAATATGGAAAATAGCTATATATAGGTAGTGATTAGAGAATTAGGGCAATTGCTAGGTGGGCAGTAAGGGTATGGTTGAAGATTAGCTATAAGAGAAGTTTAGAAATATAGGAACACAGCCTGATGATAAGAGAGTCCATTGGTGCAGTTAAATACATTTGTCAGTATATATAGAGCAAGAGGAGGTGAATGGAGTGGGGGGGGGGGGTTCAGGTTTAAGGAACTACAGCCCTAGTGCAGTTGCACTGCCATAGTGAGGAAAAATGTTGTTTCAGGGAATTTTTAAAGAGCGGGGTACTGCTGATAGACTTTATTGATGGTGGGAGAGTATTCCATAGTTTAGCAACAGAGGAGTATTTATTTATTTTATTTTACATACAGGCCCAGGGAGAAATGCTCTAGATGCATGTCTTTAGAATGTGGAAGGAAACCAAAGTACCAGGAGGAAACCCACACAAATGCAGGGAGAACATGCAAACTCCACACAGAAAGCACCCCAGCCAAGAATCGAACCAGAGAAAATCTTGCTGTGAGGTGACAACGTTAACCGCTGCACCATTGCACTGCCCACAAGGATACGAGAGTAGTGCGTTTATCCTACTGTATGGGTAGGTTTCACTACATTTAGGAGCAGTTGGTTATTGGATTGGAGAGGTCTGTTAGGATGATATTGTGTGAGTAGGGAAGACAAGTAGGAGCAGTTAGATGGTTTATAAATAAATGTGTGTGCAGTCGTTAATTGAATGAGTATCAGATAATGGAGTAGTTCCAAGCAGTTTAGTAGGTGTAGTGATGAGTAAAGGTGAGAAGAATAATTTGTGTTTATTACAAGTTTAGCAATTTTTTTGTAGAATGAGGCTAGTTTGAATTTTAGAGAGGCCTGAATACTGGTTAGGAGAAGTGTACCATAAAAAATTGATGGTAGAAGGAAGGAAGAGGCAAGAGATAGTTTTGCAGAGTGGTTGAGAAAGTGTTTATGTCTGTAGAAAGTGCCCAGTTTTTGGTGTGTTATTTTAATATCGGTTTGAATGTGCAGGTCAAATGTCAGATTATCATCTATGATTACACCTAACAGCTTGGTTTATGGTACAACATCAAATATTGTGCTGTTTTGGGCTTGTATGGTGAAATTTTCCTTGTTTAGAGGAGTAGATTTGTTGGGGGTGAAAAAAGAATCAGTTTAGTTTTATTGGGGTTTAGAGCAAGATGGTTATTGGACATACATAACTCTCTGGTAGTGAGAGCGTCTTGTGTGAGTTGGAGTAGTGCATCTTGTGAGTTAGCGGCACTGACAATAGTCAAATCATCTGCATATTGGATAACAGAACTTTGTGTAAGAGAGGTGTGGAAGTCATTAATAAAGATGCTGAACAAAAGGGGCCCCAGTATTGATCTTTGTGGAACACCTGTTGTCATGGCAAGGAAGAGAGAGAATGAATTTTGCCATTTGGTTGATTGTTGCCCGTTTGTGAGGTAGTTTGTGAACCATTCTAGGAATTTGGATGAGATGCCTATGCCAGCCAGTTTAGCAATAAGGAGAAGGTGGAAGATCATATCAAAGGCCTTGGAGAGGTCTACAAAGAGAGAGGAGACAATTTTTCCCTAATCTCGGGCCTGGTTAATGGTGTTGGAGAAGGATACAAGAGCCGTAGTAGTGCTATTACCTGGTCAAAATCCATGCTGAGCAGGATAAAGGATGTGGTTGTGAAGCACATAATGAAGAAGTTGAGTACCGATACATTTTTCCAGAATCTTAGAGATGGGTGAGAGAATAGGGATTGGTTGGAAGTTGGAGATGTCTGTGTTTGAGCCACCTTTATGTAGAGGCAGTATATATTTCTTTTTCCAAATAGTAGAATTCAGAACAGATCTATTAATAAGTATGCTAATGGGATAGGATATAGAACTGGCAGCAGTTTGTAGGAACTCGAGAGGTAGGTTGTCTGCGACGTTAGTGCAAGGTTTGAGTTTTTAAAGTATTTTTTTATTGTGTATGTAGGGATAGGTGAGAGAGAGAGATTAGTTAATAAATTATCACTTACAACACAAGCAAACATACATTAACAGAAAAGAAAACAAAGCATATTAACATGTTTCTATTTGCATACATTATATATCACATATCTTTCCTGTCTTCGAATTTATCATCAGTCCAACCCATTAATTATGGCTGTATGCTACACTAAATTGCTGAATCCCTGACTTCTCTTAAACCTGCATCTTCCCTTTTCTAAAGATCGCTATTCCAGTTATTTTATATCTTTTATAATATTCAGTACTTCAAATATAGTTGGTTTAGACTTTGCTTTCCATTTTCTAGTAATTGCTTTTTTGACAGAAAACAAAATTGAACTCAATAATGCTTTACTATGTCTAGGAAATTCAGGTCCTGTATCCCAGCCAAAAAAAAAACATGCCCTTAATTACAACCATTTGCTCACAAAATATTTCTGACAGAGTACTCTATAGAGAATTTTTAAAATCTGCCAACTCATCTGCTTGGAGTATCAAAATATCCATGCAAACACTTCCAGGCAAAGATCCTGAACCTTCAGGACTTTGTTGCATATTGGGGGCCCCACATATATCCTCCTATTGTTCTACTGTAAATTCCTTTTCCAATATCTCTTTTACAAGATTTTTCAGCCTCCTATGATTGATTCATATAGTTAACATGCAATATTTAATATGCCTGATAATAATCCTTTCCCAGCAGCAGGTTCTGTCCTAGATTTAACTAAAAACTCCACCAGAGCAGACCTTTCACAAAAAATTCCCCTATTCCTTTCTCTTTGTCTATACTCTATCAGCCCCTGGTAGGGAAAGCAGTATCTAGCCTGTAGTCCAAATATGTTCTTGGCCTCATCCTATTCTATTAGCTTTTCCTCTCTAGTTATCTGTTCCCAATACCTTGGTTTCTTTGATAATTTATTAAAGGTATTAAAATAAGAAAAATAAATGCATATGTCGATGTGTGATAAATAAATATATTTTATCATGCAAATGGTATTTTCTGTACCACTACTTGCAGACATCCCCATTTACAAAATCTCCTTTCATCATTCCCGTATTGGCTTAGTTATTAAAATATTTTCTGCTACTTTATGAATGTAATATTCTGTATGTTTTTATTATCTTCCTTAAGGATCTACATTCAAAATCCCGCTCTCGTTTTATTTCTTGAACTCCTTTCAGGTAATGCTAAACCACCTTTTTCTTTTGAAAGGATCAACTTATCCCTCTTGTCCTCTTCCTCTCCTAGATAAATTCCATCAACTTTTTATTAATTATTGTGCACAACTTCTCCTCTGGTTGATAAAAATATACTTGATGCGTATATATATAACATTTTAAGGGAACTAAAAATGTTTTCACTGCTTGCATCTCACAATCTATATCCATAAACAAGAGCTTCTAGTTTCACAGTTTTCGTATAATCTTTGTTTAATCTCTTTCCACATATCCTTAGCTGCCGGACGCCGTGGTGGTACGGCGGTAGCGTTGTTACCTCACAGCAAGAGGTTCTCCCGTTCGATTCTCGGCTGGGCTTGGGAGTGCCTTCTGTGTGGAGTCTGCATGCCCTCCCCGTGGTTGGGTAGTGTTCAAAAGACATGCATGCGTAAATGGGCGTACATTCGTTAAAGGTTGGGCGTCGAGCTGGCACCTCGGCATTTCGGAAAAATCTACTGCCAATCATTAACGGACCGGAGTTCCGCTGTGGCGACCCCTTACTGAGAAAAGCCGAAAGACAAACAACAACTCATAAATTATTATTATTTATTATTTATTTATTTATTTACATTTGTTGACCGGGAAAATCCGACTGGACACAGGTCCTTTTTCAGCTGTGGCCCGGGTAGAAAAGTTCCACAACAAAGACAACAATTAAAAACAACAATTAATTACAAGTTACAAGACGTATAGGTAGGTTTTGTTTAACAATAGTAGTAAACAGTTATAGTTTAAAATGAAATTAAGTATTTAGTTAAATGGTACAACACTTATATCATTGGTGCCATAAAGACTAGCAAATATTTTAATAGCTGAGCTAGCAGCTATTACCCATGAATAACATGGCTAAGATTACAGCTGAGCTATAGGTTTACAAGCAATGTATTTGGCTGCAAGCCAAGGTAGTTGGAGGGGTGGAAGAAAGGGATTAGAGAGTTTGGGGAAGAGATGTTAGAGAGGTTTGTTACAGGGGCATGCCCAGTGCTCTTTTAGATGAGATTTTAGAGCAGCTTTGAAGTTAGTGCGTGATGACACAGACGTTATAGTGTGAGGAAGGGTATTCCATAATTTTGCTATGGAGTAGGAGAAGAGAGCTTCCCCAGCAGAGTTCCTGGTTCCAGTTACCTGTAATTGATTTTTGTTGCTGGCGCATAGTGGTCTGGTGGTACGATAGGGTTGGAGTAGATTTTGGAGGGAGGGGACTTTTAGAGGATGATTTACTTATAGCGTCCCCATAAATCTGGGTATTGCTGGACCAATGCATGTGTGGTTACATAGTTTACAGCTATAGCCTTTCATTTATCTTCATTAATTTTATATCCAGAAAAGAGTTGAAACTATCTTAAAATGTTCCGCAACACTGAAATGACATTTTCTGGTTTTATCAGGTACAAATTATTATCATCCATAAATAAACCCAACTTTTCTTGATTAACATATCAATTATATCCTTGACGTTCTGAGTCCATTATTTATTTGCCAATTGCTCCAAATGTAAAGTAAATAGCAAAGGAGAAAGATAAGAACCCTTTCTGGTTCCTCTCTTCAGACACAACTTGTCAGAGAGAAGACCCTCACTTTAATTTTTGCCTCAAATCACTCATTTATCCTCCTAATTAACCTTATTATTGCATCAGGGAATGCAAATGCTTCCTTTACCCTACTCATAAAATCCCAGCTTACTCTGTTGAATGCTTTTGTTGCATCAAGACCCACCAATAACAGCAGTCTTTTCTTAATTTCTGGATCATCATTGCTCTATTAATTAAGTCAAATATTTGGATCCCTTCCATAAAACACCATTCATCCATATCTATCGATTTGGACAATACCTTTGCCATTCTTTTAGCTAGTATAGACATAAGCACTTTATAATCATGGTTTAAAATTGAAATGGGTCTATATGAAGCTGGGTCTGATGGGATTTTACTGTCCTTAGGTAATACAACCAGCACAGCTTTTTTCCAAGATGTTGGTGCTTCCCCTCCATTTAAAATACTGTTAAAAAATCTTCCAGATCTTTTTCATGTTCTTCCCTCCTAGCTTCCAAGCTTCCACAGCAATACCATCTGTTCCTGGAGACTTTCCCAAACATTGATTATATATCACTGTTTTTATCTCACCCCCTCCTACCTTAACTGTTAGTCATTGAGCCTCATCTATCTGTAACCTTGGTACAATTAAGTCTTCCATAAATATTTGCATTTGTGCCATTTATTTACCTTTTCTTACAAAACAATGACACTGAATCCTATTGGAAAGCTACCTTTTAAGTGCATGAAGTAAAACAACTCAGTCTGGGACTGGAACCCAGATCCCACGACATTAGAAATGTAAACATATTAAACCTTGTACTCACTATTGTGAAGTTGTTATACAAAATCAGCACCAAACAATGTGTCCATTTTATCATTTTTTCTTGAGAAAAAATGTACTTTTCAAACAGATAGAGTCATAAAAGTCATGGGCACTTGTGGACAACTGTCTATCATTTGATTATCATGTTTCCACTGCAGTTAGAAAATCCTTCTATCTGGCCAAGTTATTTTCCAAGAGAATATTATCTTCTAGATCCAAAGAAGTCATCTTACCACGTTACTCTTCCCATATCAGACTCATTATTGAATACAGTCTCCCTGTTTGGTATGTATAAAATCAAGTTTATTACTCAAATGGAAAGCTGTCAGCAAAGTTTAACCATAAATAACTAAATAAATAAATAACATAAACAAATACATAAAATAAATAACATAAAATATAGTAAAATAATGGTCTTAAATCCTTTAACTATACCTATAGATTTTAAACTCTGTACCCTGCATCTCACTGTTCGAGACATGAAAGACCCAATCTTATTTAGCCTCCTATTTCTTCACAAAACCAGTAACTCTACTGTACTAGAGACCTACAGTTACACTGACAAATGAATAGACCCACTGAAGGGATAGGCTCCTAATAACATATTTCTAGATTATGGACTAAATTACTACTATAAGTCAAGGGAAGTACTACTTTGTCTGGGTTTTTGAAGATTGGATGGGTGGACATAAATTTATACAATGGATATCATCTACAGTCCTTCTTGATTTTTGGAGATGGCCGCTGTTAAGTACTTATAAAAGGTGGCTATAACTTTTAAGTATATCTCTTTATAGGTGTATATGGCTAGGCCTCTTATGGGCCCTGTGATCACTTGCCTAGTACTGTTCTTATGTTTCTATGTTCCTACTCAACAAAGCTGGGATGTTTTGGCTGCCTACCAGCACATTGTATCTCACTAGATCCAATGCTAAATCTTCCAGTGGGGTTTGATGACTTCAAGGTTGATGCATGAGTCAAACTCTTGGTGTGGGCACTTTTTAGTCCACTATACTCTGAAACTGCATCTTATCTATCCTCCTAATCTTGTTCTACTGGACTGGCACAATTTAAATATTTTTTTAACTTTCTTTGACTCTCCATCTGTTTTTCTCTCACAAACAGTTATGGCAGTCCTGATGGTTTTATGGTGTCCATAAGTATTCACTAGCCATGTCTTGAGATTTGCTTGCCTCATTTTGTTTGCATCTTTTCTAAGGGCTCATGAGCCATGGTGTGATGGGCTTCTCCATTCCCTGAATGGTGGGGAGGGGTGAAGCAGGATGAAGGCTGAATAATCAGTGATGACTTGCTAACCTCTGGATTTGCAGACTTAAACTGCACGTGAATTTTCTTCATTTTCAGAGCTCTGTTGTAAGGAGATACATTTTCTGTCAACGGAAACCTTTGCAATGGCAAAATGGCTAGTTATGGTCATTCTGGTCATGACCAAGCTGTGCAGTCTAGACTGACTTTCAGCCCAAATGGCTGTTATATCTGAACAGTGTGAGCTGGCTGCTCAGGTTTTGTTAAATTCTATGCATTGTGTATTAAAGAACATGCCTGAGGTTCTTCATGCTCTTAGATTGAGTTTATATTCCTGATAATTCTGAGCATTTGTCAGTGATGTCAGACATACACTATATGACTTGTAGACTTGACCAGTGACCATCTACATTGTTTATTGCCTGCATTGATGTACTCCGCCCACTTATTTTAGCAGCATTGGAATTCTCTTTGAAATTTAGGATTTAACCATCTTCTTTAAAACAGTCATTGGCTATCTCAGTCCTCAGCAAGTCATATATAGATTCTAACTCTTTTGAAAATATTCATCATGTTTCTAATTTCCAATTCCTGGGCAAAATATTTAAAATGTTATGTGCATGTCCTTTGAATCTCATTTAGCTGTTTATAAGATTTTGAATTCCCCTTAGTTTTTTTTCAGAATCACCTCAGTACTGACACTGTCCTCTTTCAATTGGTAAATGATTATCTTATAGTTTGAAATCAAAGCTAGTATTTTATTTTGGTCCTGAATGATCACTTGGTAACATCTGACATGGGTCACAATAGCATTCTGATTGAATGCTTTCATTATTAATGTACTCTACACTATTGTTTTAGACTTGAAGTGCCTCTTGCCTGAGAGGATTCTCCCAGAGGGTATGTCAGGTGTTAACTCCTCGCATCCATGCTGCTTAGAGTACCAAAACACCATAATTATTTAAAGTGCTTACACTGCTCCCCACCCCCTTGGGTAGTTTATTAGGAAGAGATAGTTGTCTTCTGTATGATATGCTGGTGACACCCCATTAATGTGCTCCGTTACTCAGGATCATGTGCTAAGTGTTTATCCTAGCAGAGATATCAAAAGTGAAAGTCTATGCTGTGCATGCTACTTTAGGGGATTCCTTGACATGTCTTTCATTTGTTCACTGTTTATGGTGGCAGAAAGGTGGAGTTTATTTCTGTGGTGCATGACTTTGTTTTCTTCAAAAACTGACTAATACTGTGGAACCAGGTATCAGTCCTAGTTAAATCCCACAGTTTCCATGTAAAGAATATCCTTGGTTTAATTTCCCCACGTATTTTTGTTTTCTAATACCATGATGGGAATGGACCACACTCTTAAATCAAAGTATGATTAAAGTTCATGAAATTAAGCATTGTTTCCATCTTTGATGTTAGCCAAAAGTGCTCTTCACAGCACTCTCAATATGCCCAGAACTGGCTCCTTCTGCAATTCACATGGAGTTACACGTACTGGTAACATATGTAAATACGAATGTAAATTCTTTTTTATTAGACCTGTTGCCCCTCCTACTATTGGAACTGTTTAGGCATCTTTCTTCCACAGTGCTCTCATTTCTGCCTGCAATTCCTGGCATTTTATCTCTTTGTTTCTCTCTGTACATAATCACTGGGTACAGCAATTTTAATGATTGATCAATGCTACTTTTGTCGTTTTTTCCTTGGACTACTATATCTTTTCTTACATCTATTTTTTTAGCCGTTGATAATGGGTGATTCCCATGTGATATAAACTTCATCATTCTCTACAATGGTTTGTGGCTCATGTTTCCAGTGCTTCTTAACTACTTCAATACTATAGTGTTTGCACAATGACAATGCATCAGCCCTGCCACATTATTGTGCCTTTCAGTATACAGGTCCTTTACCATGAGTATATCACACCAAGCATCAAGATGTAAGACTGTTTCCAGTTCCTTTTTACAGAAGCTACAATTGTCTGTTTCTCCAACGTATTCAATGGACTTTGCAAACTAACATGTACATAGTCCAAGAACCCTCGGTTTCAGTTCACCTCTCCTTAACCATTCCTGTGTCAAATCCTAATCAAAATGAGGTTGTTCCAAGAGATCTCTGTACTTGCCACAAGAGTTATAGCTTTTCCACATTTCTTTCCTTCTCATCTGATCCTTCTCCTTATCATAGGATCATAGGATCATAGGAGGTTGCTAGGCTATTGGCCCTGAGGCCCTTATAAGCCTAGCCAAGAGTTTAGCCCATGTTTAGACAAGTCAGCACCCAGAGCCCCTGTCCAGCAGGGACACAGGTGGAATCCCAGGAGTCTATTTTCTGTTTCCCATCCAGTTATCCAGGTTGTGCATAAAAAGGGATATATGTTTTTCTTTTTTGTCTTTTGTCTTTTGGCACATTCAATTCTTGTCTGATTTTGGTCTACTTTTGATCTGATTTCCATTGCAGCTTGACATCAGAATGATTCTTCTAAACTTAGAGAGATATCTTCTCCTCATCTTTTAAAACTTTCACTATGTTTAGTTCTGATGAGGTCAGCAGATATGCGAGCAGTCCCACAACTTCAGAAGACGGAATACATAATCTGGGCATACCCTGATTTGTATATATCATTTGATAAGCATGAAGCATTGCTCTTGTTTTCCTCTTCAACTGATCTAGCAGCTTTTGTGGCCAGTCAGTCCCCCCAAATGGCTCCCTTTTGAAATGTCAGCACTCAACATTCCAAGTGGTGACAAGCTGAGAAAAAGGCAGACAACACAGGAGAAGGGTGAATCACAAAAATCATGCTTCTCCTTTAAACTTCTTTTTGCAGCACCCCCCCATACCCCCCATGTAAGAGGAAGCCCTCCACACCTCTCCAAACTTATATATATATGTGTGTGTGTGTGTGTGTGTGTGTGTGTGTGTGTGTGTGTGTGTGTGTGTGTGTGTGTGTGTGTGTGTGTGTGTGTGTGTATCTATATATATATATATATATATATATATATATATATATATATATATATATATATATATATACCAACTCCAAGATTGCGATACCTCAGAAAAAAGGGAATAATCCAAGAAATGTCATCTTGGACTTAGAATATGTAAGTCCATTCTTTTGGCCACTCAGTCTCTATTTTTCAGGACTCACTTTAGAGAGTTCCAATATTTTAAATGGTTACCCACCAAAACTGTAAGCGAGAACAGGAAGAGCAATTTGATTTATAGCTTGGACTTTATTCCTAGATGTCTTTTATTCACATTTTTCATGTTTTTTTGCTGACCAATTTCCCATATTTTTCATTTTACCTTTAAACATATATTGCAAGACCTCCAGTTATTGCAGAACCCACATTCTGCCTCTCAGTAGCCATCTTGGGATTAGTGCTTCTGTCTTCTCCTGGTGAGAGAAGGAGCACAGGGATATTACTTCCTGGAGACTGATGAGCACCAGAAAGCCTAATAACTGCTTCATAGATGACAGCTTGGAACTTGTGCTTATATTCTACTCCTGGTGAGAGAAGGAGCAGAGTGCATTGATTCCTGACTATTTCTGGTTTGACAGTGAGCATCTGTGTTTAACGTTCCTGATTGGTCTATTTTCTATTCAAGGCATCTACCAGGAAAAGGCTACAACTAACCTACAGACCCTTGCATCATCTGGGACAATACTGTGGATCACCAAACAGGCTGTGGCCTGCTTCTCATCATGGGACTGGTGCTAACATTTTGCTTCTGTGAGAGAAGAAGCAAAGGAGAATTGTATCCCAGTAGAGTAAAATTGTGGTGAGACCAACGCTAGTAGTAGCCAAGCAGTAGCCATTCATGAGACTCCCCTCTTTTCATCATTCTTGACAAGCTAATTCTTTGATTTCAGGGAGTACTGCTTGATTTGTTTCTAACTTCAGAATATCTGCCTAAATACTTCATCCTTAAATTTTCAGGATCTATGTTTTAGTTTTCCATCAAGTGTCTGGAGGTGCGCTGTACAGACTCAGACACCTTGAGTGACATTTTTCCTGTAAAAACATGACTGAAATTTCTCCCCATACCTTGCTGCACACAGGACAACTAGTTTGCAGTGACAAGCACTGTCCCCAGAGTTGCAAACCGAATACTCCTGACATTGTTTTATATTCTCACTCCAGCTATCTAATCAGTAAAAAGGGTCCATTGCCATGGATATGAACTCTCCCACTGTTATCTTTACCAGCTTGGTGGATATGGACATCCTGAAGCAATGTAGAAATTACCTCATGTTTACTGACGAGTTAATTCTCAAATAAACTGATATGGTATGTGAGAGATGTATTTACCCAATGTCACTGGAGGCAAAGCTCTTACATAAAAGTACTCCTAATGTCAATAAGGTTGTCAGTTGTACGCACACTGCAACCATCACACACAATTCAAAGTAGACATATAGACCCACATATGCAGAGCCACTTAAATGTAACCTTCCTAAACCATAAAGACCTCCTAGATGAAGTACACATAACAAATACCCTCAGCATCCCCAAATGCACTCTTTCAAAACAACACCCACATCAACACATAGAGCCACTCCTCATGGAGCCTCTACATCTAAGCTCATAAGACAAGCCACTACACAATCCAACATTCTGGTCATCGGAGACTCCATTGTGCTGCATACTGATGTCCCTCTCGCCAGGGTGAGTAAGGAGAAAGTCATGGTCAGTTGCTTATGAGGGGCTAGGATCCGCCACATTACCCACCCACTCAGGGCATTGGACCACAAGTACCAGTATGACTCAGTCATAGTTCATGGTGGAGTGAATGACGTGAGACAAACCTCCCTAGACTATATGAAGAGAGACATCATAGAGCTCTCGGAATATGTGTCCAAGGCTGGCACGAGCCTAGCACTGAGCAGCATTTTACCTTCTCCAAGGATCATGCCACAATATGAACAAAAGATGATTGACTTTAATAATTAGCTTAGTTTCTGGGGTCGTTCTAAGGGGGTGCAGTATTTGTCAGCTTGGAAGGAGATAGTCAACAGACCACGCTGCTTTGCCAGGGATGGTCTGTACCTCTCCCCTCTAGGGTTTTGAATATTAGCTAAAACATTGTCTTCCCCCATAGTGCCTTTTTTAGGCAATGTCAAACTGAAAGTGCTTACAACATAGCAAATCAAAACCAAGAAAATCTAAAGGTATTACTGCTCAACAATAGGAGTTTAAACAAAAAACTCCACTCCCTAGAAGCTCTCCTCACCTCACAGAGTGCTGATGTCTGTGTGGTCACTGCAACATGGTTTAAAGCTGCAGAGAGCACTCCAACAGTGCAAGGTTTTAATGCCTTCCACACATTTAGACCAGCTACTACACAGACAGGGACTAAAGGTGGAGGTGTCTCTATTTACATCAGAAATAAATACACTTCAAGGCTGGTCAAACAGTACAATGCACTTGAGCTGCTCCATGTTCAAATCACCATAGGCAAAATCCAATATCACTGCCTTGCCAGCTATAGGTCCCCCACTATGACCCAGGAAACCCACACCATGAAACACTAACCATCCACCCCAATACCATATTAATGGGTGACTTTAATTACCCCACTGTTTAATGGGAATCCTATATGACACCAAACATACAGGCACAGAGATTCCTTCATTTTGTAAACACAACCTCCCTGAACCAGATAGTCAGTACACCAATCAGGGGTACAGCCATATTGGATCTGGTCCTCACTAATATGGGAGAGTACTGCATACCCCTTACTGTCTTCCCTGATAAGATCAGACCACAAATGGTCTCATTGGAAGTAAAAATAAAACCTGCCCCCCCCCCCCAGCTAATCCTGGAATATTCAGGAACTACTCTAAGGCAAACATCCTGCTATTAAGTGATAACCTGGCAAAAATTCAAGCCTGCATAAAGCCTGTGAACACTGCTGCCCATGCAGAACTGTTCACAGAAACTCTATACAAGCATATTAAAAGCTGCATAGAGGCAGCTGACAACACCAGGAAGAAGTACAGAACTAACTCAAAAAAAAGCCACCCTGGTAGAATCACAAAATCAGTAGGGTGTATAACAGAAGGAAAAAATCATGGCAAAAATTAGGAGGTGCAGCACCCAGCAGGATAAAAGAACTCTCATCAAAGTAAACAAACATCTGAGAGGAAAAATAAAGTGTGCCAAAGCCATATTTGAAGTGAATTTGGCCTCCTAGGCCAAGGACAACCACAGTGCATTCTTTAGCCATGTCTGCAACCTCAAAGGCAATACAGAATTGTGTGCAGACCTCATTGTAAATGGAGCTACCTGTACTGAGACAGAAGACACAGCAAACCTATTGGCTGATAAATTCAGCTCCAACTTTACCCCTCTCTCCCCCCTCAACCTTCCCTCAGGAAATACCATCAAATATAACTCCACCTGTTATCACTAGGGAACAGGTCCTTAATGGTCCCTCTAAGGCCAAGTACACTGCATCAATGGGCCCAGACAATATCCCAGGATGCCTTCTAAATAGGATGAAACATGGCCTATCAGGGCCTCTGGAATTGCTATTTAACTATAGCCTCCAAACAGGCTTTGTGTTGCATGAATGGAGAACAGCAACAGTCATCCCTCTGCACAAAGGTGGGCCATCTACAGAATCTGAAAACTACAGACCCATAAGTCTCACTAGTCTTATATGTAAAGCCATGCAAATAATTATTATGGAAATGATCAATAGTGATACAGTAAACCTCCAGACACTGGACCCAACCCAATTTGGTTTCGTCAAGGGCAGATCATGCCTTCTCAGCCTGGTGAACATCATTGAGAAGGTCACAAAAGCAATGGTTAAGGGCAAAATGGTTCAAACTGCCTACCTTGTCCTGGCCAAGGCATTTCACACAATACCCCACTCAGGTATCGTTGACAAACTCGAGAGGTTAGGCACATACTTATATGTCACCCAATGGATAGCCAACTGGCTCACAGACAGGACCCAGGAAGTTAGAACTGAGGAATCCACCTCTACAAAGAGGCCAGTCATAAGTGGAGTCCCTCAAGGATCAGTACTTGGATTGCTCCTTTTTGGCATTTACTTCTCTGAAGCCAAGGCCAATGTCAGTGGTCTCTGACTGACTAAATGTGCAGATGGTTGCAAATTAGGAGCTGTCGTTGAATCCCACACTGGCACAAATGTTGTCCAGGAGGGGCTGACACAGACAAACAACTGGTGTCAGAGCCATGGACTAAAACTAAATGTCAAGAAATGCTTAATATTCTCCTTCAGGAAGTCATTCACCCCTGGTAACTATCATATTGACAACCCACCCCTTAGAGCTGACCCAGTAGTCATGGACCTAGGGACACACATAGATAGTAATCTGGCCTTTGCCCATCATGCGTCTTCGGTAGTGAAGAACTCCTTCTGTGTTGCGCAACTTATAAACAAAGGTATGACATCTAGGTCCAAGGAAGTCATTGTTCCACTGTATTCAGCATTCATCAGACCTATCATTGAGTACAATGCCCCCTTTGGTATGTACCTAACCAGGCATATCCAAGAATTGGAATATCCAAAGAGGTTCCTCACTTAAAGAATACAGGACTTAAGTAAAATGTCCTATGCAGACCACCTCAAAGCTCTATCCCTGTATTCTGTCTCCTACAGGCTTTTGAGGGGAGATCTATGCCTGACATACAGGTTGGTGGACCTGCTGGAGAGACAGGAATGTATCCCAGAGAATGACCCATCTATGGAACAGGCTCCTCATCCATGTGATGCAGAGTTCCTCCATAATCCAATTCAAATTAACTTGGACAACAGGATGGAGAACAGGAAATTCATCCCTGGTTTGACACCTGTCTCTCTAATGGACACAGGCAACCTGTAAATGTTTCTGTCCCAAGCCCCTGCTTACACGTATCAAGGGTATCCAAACTTGTCAGAGATTTGGGATGCATGACTAAGCTTAAAACAGCCCTTGTGGTCATTAGCCTAGTAAGCACTTATGAACCTAAGAATCAGTCCCCAAATATTTATACACTCTGTCCTGCTCAAGTTATTTTATATCAGATTGCTGTCTCAGATTGATCTTTTCTTGGCCGCACCAAGAAAAGTTTTCTTAAACTTTGCTTTTGTAAATTCATCAAGACCAAATGACATTTTTATATAGGTTCATAGGTAGTATCATTTGAAAAACTTTTAACTATTTACAGTTGTGCTTTGAGCTCCGCATCTGGTGAACTATACAGTTTTTATTTATCCTTAAAAAGTAGATGAAAAGTCTTTAAACAATGCTGGTTACAACAAATTGCAACCATAGCCTCATCTGTTAAGTAAAGAGCTTAATGGATTAAGGTCAAGGCGAAACAGCAGCTGTGATAAAGAATCACCCTGGAGGAATATCCTCCTTTGAATTTTCATCCTTGGGATAATAATTTGCCTTTTGTGGTTTGCCTCTGTTTTATTGTCACTGTAATGTAATTGATCAAAGATTCAAAAGATTCAAAGAAACTTTATTGTCATTTAGGACCACACAAGTGCAGCAAATCCACATCATTTGGGGATTCAATAATGGCTCCCAGTTTGCAGTCATCTGTGAACTTTGTTAGCCAGAGTCCCTTAGTGTTGGCCTGTACTTCAGAGAAGTAGATGCCAAACAAGAGAGGTCCCAGGACTGAACCCTGAGGTACTCCACTTGTCACTTGTCTGGAGCTGGATTTGGAGTTGGCTACATTTACAGTCTGGGTTCTGTCAGTAAGCCAGTTGGAAACCCATCGAGTGATGTATGGATTTATGCCCAGGTTAGTAAGTTTATCTATGATTCCAGAGTGGAGGATGGTGTCGAAGGCCTTGGCAAGGTCCAGATAGGCTGTGTAGACTGCCTTACCCTCATCCACAGCTCTGGAGACTGATTCAAAGAAGTCAATCAGGTTCAGGAGACAAGATCGGCCCTTCATGAACCCAAACTGGGTGGGGTCTACTGTTTGAAGGTTGCCAGTGTCTTTGTTTATAAGTTCCATGATAATGCATTCCATGGGCTTGCAGATCAGGCTTGTCAGACTGATGAGATGGTAATTCTCGGGATCCAAGGTGGATCCCCCCCTTGTGGAGTGGGATAACTGTAGCTGTGCGCCACTCAATGGGCATAAAGCCTGAGGTGAGGCTATGATTAAACATGACACTTAGGTGAGGTTACAGTTCATTTTGTAGTTCATGTAATACACAGCCCAGGATGTCATCTGGTCCCATGGATGCTGTATTCTTAGCTTTGGAGAGTGTGGTTTCTACCTGGGTGGCCGTGATTACCGGAATTTGGCAATCTTTCAGTATTGAGATGGGACCTTTAGGGGGTGAGAGGGGGGTGAAGTTGGCACTGATTTGATCTGCCAGGATATTGGCAATATCCTTGGAATCAGTATATTTAATGCCATTCTGTTATAGCTCAGCGTAGATCTGACCATTGTCATTTAAATTCTTGCCATAACTATAGAATGCCTTGTGGTTGTCTTTGGAATCTTTGGCAATTTTATTTTCATAACTAGCTTTGGAGAATTTTATGAGGGATCTCAGCTTCTTACTGAGGCTTGTAAGGAAGTTTTTTGCATCCTTAAATTTTCATCTTTTCTGCAACAGTTTCTTCCTTCTGTTGTATAGTTTGTTTATGGCAGGGGGCCACCAGATTGGCTTCCTTTTTTTGGAGGAGAGCATTTTGATTCTATTTGGGATGGCATGATTCATGCATGAGTTGATGTGTATGTACAGTGCCTTAGTGTAGGATTCAGCAGTTGAGCTTTCAGCTCAAGACCATATTACTTTGAGGCAGATTCCTAGAGACCCACAGACCACACTTAATAAGACCCAAATCACACTAAAGAAAACCAGCTATCAGATCAGATCATGTTACAGGACCCCGTCAATGCCCTCTGAAAACCATGTTTGATTCCTAAACAATCCTAGACTGTATGAGCTTCAAATACTCAACAACTCCATCTTCCTGGGAAACTTTAACCACCCATCAATAAACTTAGGATACACATACCTCAAATGTAGGTTATGCCCCCAAATTCCTTGATTTCATAAATAAGAACTCCCTGTACCATATAATGAAAAAACTCATTTGAGAACAAACTATCCTTGACCTGGTCCTTACAAATATAACATCTATATAAACTATCTCAATGGCAAACCCTTTCCCAGTTAAGTCTGACCAAAAACTTTAAATCTTCTTCAAAATCTCCAAACCATTGAATGTAAATAAAACAGTTTTCAAAGATTCCAAATTACAATTCTATGAGAAAGTCTCAATAATTCAGATATAACTATAATCCCCAAAAATGTTAGAATATCTAGTAGTTAAGCTAATAAAGTCTATGCTCACTTATATAACTGCAGTAACCTGACAGTCCCTACCTGAACAAATCAAAATGGGAAGTTAGAGAGCAAGTCAGCCTGGTGGTCTACATGCATAAATAAATATATAAAAGAAAAACACTTCACAGAATATATAGCAAAACTAAAGATTCACAAATCAAGGTCAACATCAAAAAATTATTAAAGGTATTGAAAAATACCATGAGGAAAACTAAAGCATCCCATGAACTTAGACTAGCATTGGAAGATGAGGATCATTCTAAATCCCTTTTTACTTACATCCACCATTGCCTGAGTATAATCAAAGTGGCACCACATATGTGGTTTCAGTAAGTGGCACCACATATGTGGTCTCAGTAGATATTACAAACATATTAGCTAATAAATTCAGTGAAAATTTCATGACTACATAATGCCTACATATTCTAAAGGATCTCAAAGCCCCAATCATCACAAAAGTAGTAGTTTATTCAGTTAAGTGGGACTTGAAACTTCAACACATCATCTTTATTCCTCCCACAGGCATGGTATTAGAGAGGGAGTCTCCTAGATCTGCTAGCTAAAGTAATTTTATCTGGACTAATCCTCTGCACTTTATTTCTTGTTAGTCCTGTAACCTTCTGGTCACAAGTCAGATACCACCAGACTTCACTCATTCCCATTGAATTATCTCTGTTTTGCAAATCAAAAATAGAGATCTCTGGTTTATCAAGTTTATGGATGATTGTAAACTGGGTACTATCTTCAAATAATCTTCTGGCATGCAGAAGCTATGGCTTTAACTCACATATGTTTTAGTTGGCGTTCAAAAAAATGGGCTAAAACTAAATGCTAAAAAGTATAATATTGTCACATTTAATAAGCAATCTCTCAACCCAGTTTGTAGTACAGACATCATACTCCAAAATTAAGATTTTGTGGGGGACCTTGGAATATGGGTAAATAATTACCTCTCCTTTAATCATCACATTGCAAAAGTACTTAGACAATACTTACCTCTGGTACTGCTGCTCTCTAAATCCACAGAAGTCCTTAACCCTCTATACTCTGCATTGTTCAGGCCCATCATAGAATACAGTGTCCCCCTTTGAGATATCTCTTAGTAGACATATCAGGCAGTTGGAGAAAGCCCAGAAAACCCTAACAGAAACGATCACATGCCTAAAAGACCTGAGCTACCAGGCGAGGTTGTGCCTTGCTTTTTGAACCATTAGGAATTGAGTAGTGCGAGACTTTATCTCCATAAGTAAAAGAATCTAGTGAACACTAGAACTAGAGATCTTTACCTACTTCAGCAGCTAAACAAATCACAGTGTAGAGACAGCTTTGTCATGCAATGACTACCCATTTTCTAGAGCAAAATTCCACTCCAGATCAAGCAATGTGGTCCATTATACTCCCTTAAAATGGAGTTAAGCAATTGAATGGATATTAACAAATTCACTTCTTTCCTGACTGTCTTATATTTCCTTGAAAAAGGAAATAAGGTCTAAGGATGGATACTGGCAAAATGTAAATGGCCATATGGCCCAGATGCCTTGCATTTTCTATGTTTCTATAATTCTATGAATACATAAAAAGATATCATAGGTTAAATGATTCACTGTACCATTTATAGGCTGGAATACAATTTAATGACCAGTCATCTGGTAGAAATACTTGCAGTACATCTCAGTTGCCCTTACTCTGACCTCTTCTCCCCAACAGCTAGAAAGGTCAGGATGACCCCTCATCAGGTCACTGTACTCTTAATGGTGCTTTTCAACAGAGCAGGTTATGCCAGTGGCATAAGACACCTGCCTGGCAAGACTGTGCCAGTATCTGCCTTATACTGGGGACCCTTATAAATGTTCCTACTCAGGTACTCCCAGTGGACTTTATGCAGCAAATACAAACAGGTTTGACTTTCTTTGTTGCACTACCAGGGAGGCCTGCCAATATCAGTGCCATTGGAGACCACTGCCATTCACCACATTGCATCCAGAGAACTATGGTAGCCCTCTTGAGGTCACGTTGACTTTTTCTACACATAATGCAGTGCATTGTGCAGGTAGTTAGCGTAACCAGTTTTAGTGCCACTATTGCTTAGAGTAAAAATGGCCATAATGGAATGATGGTATTATGGTGTTAGTGAATGAACACTAGCATGGAAACTGTCTACTACTATCAACATGTCTAACTATGAAAGCAGGCTTGCTGTTTAGCAATTCTATAACCTTCAAAACTATACCACTGCCCATGCTCAGTGTGCTTCACATGTGCTCATGCAAGTGAGAGTAGGAGATCAAACATCCTCTGGCAGCTTGACTTACAACTGCAATGAGTGAACCTGATATTCATGAACATTCATTAGCCCGTGCCTCATTACCTTACTTTTATGCTAGAAGGTTCACATTTTGTGAGGTGACGTCCTGCTGCCATGATGCACCTGAGCATGCTACAGAAGATAGTACTGCAGCAATTATTACAACTTGAGGAAAGTTTGAAAAGCAAGTTTCCACAGAAGACATTTTTTGAAAAGGTAGTTTACTGGTCCATCTATGCTGACAGTATGAGGGTTATCATACTTTATTTATAGTGTCATGGCGGGGTACATTTTTCTGTGGATTAGGGCAATAAACTGCAATGCTGTTAGTATTCCATAAGAGTGTAAATACACTACAGTGATAGCTGTAGTACAAGGACAGAGGTCTCAGAGCATGTACAGCTTCTTAACAAGTACAGCCCTTGATATACCATATATACAGTACTGGCTACAATAGGTTGTGAGGGGTGATAGTAATCTGCGATACATCTGCTGGGTGGTACTTCAGAGGAAACAGTCTCTAGTAAGAGGATGTGAGTGTTTAAAAAATGTCCTTTTTGTGTGTCTAATGCTGGGGAAATTTGACTGTTTAGGTAGGTGTGTGAAAAAAAATCTGTAAAAATGTGCATCTATCAGCAGTGCGCATGTAGGCCCATATTGTAATAATATTCATGCAGCTGCATAACACACATTCTAAAGCAGTAACAGTCATGTTCCTGTCATGTTATCAGTATCAGTGGTACAACAGGTAGAACACTCGCCTTTGTTACAGAAGGCTGTCGGTTCTATTCCCACACCGAGTAGATTGATTGTTGATACTGCAGTCCTGCATATATCATCCTTTGGATGAGATATTAAACTGAGGTCATATCTGCTTGAGTTGGTAGGGGAGCTCAGATGGATGTAAAAGATCCCACTCCATTTATTGAAAAGAGAAAGGAAAGTTGTCCAAAGCCCTACCAAATTTCCCCTAGTAGTACGAATGGGGCCTTGGGTCTCCCCTGAAAAGAGGCTACTAGCTTAGTGTGGGACTAACCAAGTTAACAATGGTGAAAATAAAATAAAAATCAAATTAAAAAAAAAATGTTCCCGTTATTTAGCAAATAATCTCTGGTCTCCCTGATGTATTTGTGGTCTTGCAAGGGTACAAACCTTATATCATTGTTGTTTACCTTTCTGAATGTATACAGACAGTAAATGACCATAAATAAATATATGCCATAATACACATGGCTTAAGGGTATATTCGCCCCATGGCATGTGTAACATGTGAAACACTGTCAGAAGCATATAGTCCCCAAGTGAAGTTCACACTTAATTTCTTTTTAGGTTGATATTGCCAGATAATATCTACCACACAACTTCCTTTTACAGTGATCTTGTATCTGTGTGATGTTGCCCCAGACAGATAGAACAGACTACATACTGTATGCCACATAGGCATCCTACCATTTGCATTAGTACATGCATGTTTCAGGTAGGGTAGTGAATGTTCTCACATACTTTTTTGTTCTTTCCAGTGGAGGGTGCCACAACATGGAAGGCAGCACAAAAACAAATTCTCCCATGAGAGAATGAGATCGTGCTATAGGCTCTCCAACTCTAATGTAGCCAGATGAACAGCCACAGCATATCCGACCATTCCTTTCATGTCCACGCTTGGTGGAATGTGATTAATGACAGCAGTGCTGTGCTGGCCAGAACAGGGATGAAAAGATGAAGTGAGACATCAGACCACCAACTAAGTGTTGCTAAAGGTTGAGCTGTCCATCTGACACATGTTCAGAAGGGAACAGGAGGCAGTCTGCTGACTTAACCACCTTTAACAAGGGTGGTTTGGGCATAATGGTTAAGATCTTTGCCTCTTAGACACAAGGTACAGGATTTGATTCTGACCTCTAGTTATTGGCTAGGCTTAACATGGGCCTTCAGGACAGTTAGTCTAGTGTTCACCTATGAGCAGAGGCAGAGGAGTTTTTGGCATGTCTACATGAGGGATAAGGACAATTACATCATCCATGGTGGAGTCCTGGATCTTGAGGAGTTCAGCTGGCTAATGAGAATATATGTTGGAAATACTTCAAGTGAACTATAGTAGGTAAATGTCTAGTCTAAATTAATTTTGCAAGCATACCCACTTTTTTCACAGGAACATTAGGGCTGCAGGTGCATAAACCACCAGTACCAGTATATGTTGCCTATTATTTCACCACGAGCATTATATTAGGTAATATTTATTCATTCACTGGAATTTAGTTATGGTAAAGGGTCTAATTTAGTGTTGGTGATTATTTTTGGTGAGTGTGTGTGTGTGTGTGTGTGTGTGTGTGTGTGTGTGTGTGTGTGTGTGTGTGTGTGTGTGTGTGTGTGTGTGTGTGTGAGTATGTATGTTTTCATAGATGCAGTGGTATCGGGTTCCTCTACTGTGGATATATAAATACCTGATGAAGAATTATCCAACTCTGATGATGATGGCATCCAAATACTAGCACAGTCAGGGGCCATGTTGTCGGTATTGGACATGAGCAACGCAGCATCCACATTCCCATACTATTCGGTGGACCAAGCCTCTGAGCCTATGAAACCCATCCAACAAACACAGCAAGATACAGAAGGACAAAACTACATAGACAGATCTACCCTTGGTCGCCTCAAGTTCCACTTCAAACAGACAGACGTCTGCAATGCCCACACACACACACACACACACACACACACACACACACACACACACACACACACACACACACACACACACACACACACACACACAAACACACAACCCAATGGTGGCAGGATACCTTCCCTGACACTAGTCTTTTTTTTTCTATAGCCAGTAGTACATGGAGCACTACAAAGAATTATGATTTTGTCAGCGATGATAACCTTGAATATTGTGTTCTTGAGGTGAATTTCTTGGCATCCACGTCTTGAACACATAATAAGCAGATTATGATCGGTGACCCATTCATAATCCTGTATATCAAGCAGGCCCTGATATCTTAAGCACAGATGGATGACTCCATGCCACTGAGGATGATGACTACCAGTAAAAAGTGCATGTATAAATTTACTAGTGTGATGGCTAACCACTACTTGTTTTCACAATTCATCTCCTGTAACTCCAGGATTTTTCTATTGTCAGTAACTCTAGAATTAGCATCTCCTAGTTGAGTATACATTATTAATTTATTTATTTTATTGACATTTGTTTTACCGGGAAAGTCCTACTGGGTAACAGAGGCCCATTTATAGCAGGGGTGCAGGGAGAAAAGCACCAAAGAGTTAGATAACATCAAATAAAACATTAGTGTGGATGTCATTTAAGAAAAACATATATACATAAAATTTGACAGTGGTATACACAGGGTACAATAAAGCTTGAGGGTATACTGGTGATGTAATAATAAAAAATGAAGCAAATGACAATTAAATATGACCATCAGTATATATAAAAGTATTAGAAGTATAAAAAATATATAAGTCCCTCGTAAGAATGGGAAGCGTGCAGGTGTTCAATGGGACAGTTTGATGAGCAGCCAGTGTGAGTGTGACGTACGTGGTGATGCAGATCGTTTGATGAAGTAGGATATATGTCTCTTAGTCACTCCACCATGTTGCTCATAGGTTTTTAGGTTCTTAGGTTCATAGGTAGATACCAGGCTGTCTGCCCGAAGGCATTTATAAGCCTAGTTGGAATGTGTTGGCTTTCGCCGTCCCCTTAGATTAGCTCTCTGTGCAGCTGTCCAGCAAAGCCATTGAAGTGATTCCGGGGGTAAACTTTCTGTTTCCCATCCACTCGTCAAGGTTTCTCTTGAAGAGAGTTAGCAAGGAGCTCTGCCTAATGTAGATTGGAATCTTGTTCCAGAGCATGGGAAGTCTCAGGGACAGGAATCTATCCCTCCAGCACGTCCTATTTATTGTTGTAGTGAAGTTTAGATCCCTGGAGCATGTGGCTTGAGGAGATATGATTTTCTTTAGGTGGAGCATGTCCATCAATTCTGGTTTGGACATGGCCTTGTATGTCAGGCAGAGATCACCTCTGAGTAGGCAGTATGCAACCGAGTACAGCTGGAGTTTCTTCAGTTGAGCTGGATAGGGCATCTGCTTGAGGCCAGTGATTCTCTTGGTGAGGTACTTCTGTGGTCTTTCCAGTTGTTGCAGGTGTCTTGTAAGGTACATCCCAAATGGGGCATTGTACTCTATGATGGGTCTGATGAGTGATGCATAGAGGGGCCCAATGACCTATTTTAATCTGGATGCAAATCCTTTTGTGATTAGGTGGGCCACATAGAAGGATTTTCTAACCACTTTGGCAATGTGATTATCAAAGGAGAGGTTACTATCTACTTGGGTCCCCAGATCCCTTATTATGTCTTCTGTATTCAGGGGGCTACCCCCTATGTGGTAGTTTGTGGGTACTTTTTTTTTCCAAAGGGGGTGACTATGCACTTTTTGGCATTTAGTTTGAGGTCATAGTTTTGACACCAGGTATCTGTCTCAGTGAGACCCTTTTGGAAGATGTCTGTGTCAGCCGGAGAGTCAATTATAGCCCATAGTTTGCAATCATCTGTGAACCTGGTCAGCCATAGTCCTCCTGTGCTTGCCTGTACCTCTGAGAAGTATATGCCGAACAGGAGGGGTCCTAGGACTGAGCCCTGGGGAACACCACTTGTAACCCATTTAGAGTCAAAACTAGCTCCCACAACTCTTACCATGTGGGTTCTGTCCATGAGCAGATAGCAACCCATCTCATGATGTAGGGGTTTATATACAGGCTGGTGAGCTTGTCTATATTACCTGAGTGAGGAATGATGTCAAAGGCCTCTGCAAGGTCTAGGTAAGCTGTGTGGACCACCTTTCCCTCATCTATAACCTTGGTAACTGTCTAAAAGAAGTCCACCAGGTTTAGAATGTATGATCTGCCCCTAACAAAGCCGAACTGGGTAGGGTCCAGTGTTTGGAGGTTCCCAATGTCTCTGTTAATGAGATCCATGATGATGTGCTCCATAGCTTTGCAGACAAAGCTAGTCAGGCTTATAGGGCGATAGTTCCCTGTGTCCGTTGTGGCTCCACCTTTGTAGAGCGGAATAACCGTTGCTGTGTGCCACTCTGTGGGTACGTAGCCTGTGGAGAGGCTGAATTTAAACAGTGTGTTTAGGTGAGGGGTTAGTTCATCTTTAAGCTTGTGTAGGATGCAACCTGGGACAACATCCGGTCCCATTGATGCTGTGTTTTTGGCTTTGGAGAGGGCTGTTTTAACCTGAGTATCTGTGATTTCAGGGGCACTACATTCTTCTGGTATAGTTATTGGCCCTTTTGGAGGTGGGGGGGTGAAGTTTGCACTGAACCTGTCTGCCAGGGTGTTGGCTATATCAGTCGGTTCAGTGTATTTTGTGCCATTCTGCACTAACTCAGAGCAGATCTGAGAATAGGCACTTAGATTCTGGAGTCCATGGCAATTTTTCTTTTGAAGCTAGCTTTGGATTATTTTATGAGGGAACATAGTTTCTTGTTGATACTGATCAGGAATGTCTTCCCTTCTTGGGATTTTACTCTTTTCTGTACTAGTTTCCTCCTTCTATTGTATAGCTTGTTTATGGCAGGGGTCCACCAGACTGGTTTCCTTTTCTTGGAGGAGTGAGTCTTGGTTTTGTTTGGGATAGCATGAATAATGCATTCTTGTAGGTGACCATAGAGCGCATTAGTAAAGGATTTTGCAGCTTCGACAGTGTTATCCTTTAGCATGGGGGCTTTGAAACTTCCCACCTCGGTCTTAAGTAACGTGAAGTTTGCTTTTGAAAAGTTTTTCACAGTGTTTTCTTTGACCGGGTGTGGTGGTGGATTGTGGATATCCAGAGTGATTAGTTTATGGTCAGATCGAACCAGCGAGGGGTTGACCTCCGGTGTGGAACACAGGTCGCCCATGTTGGTGAGAACCAGGTCCAATATTGTCACCTCTGGTGGGGGTGCTGACCAGTTGATCCAAGGCATTTGAGTTTATAAATTCTAGGAAATGTTGGGCAAGGGAGTTTGTACTTGAGTAGTTCTCCCAGTTAATATTTGGGTAATTGAAATCACCCAATATCAGGGTGTTTGGTAGGACCTTTATGTTTCCCAGTGTTTCCAGGAATGCAGAGTGGGGGTCCTGGAACATGGTGGGTGATCTGTAGCAAGCTATAATTTGTATAGCAGTTTTGCCATTTGTTAGTTGCACATGGATGATCTCTGAAGCATCGTGCTGTGCCACTAACCTGGAGGTGTGGGTATCCTTGATGAATATGGATACTCCCCCGCCTTTGTATTTCGGTCCAGGTTTTGTGGCCGAAATGTATGGTATGAGTTGCAGCCTGGTAGTGCTGAGGTGCTCTCTGGAGCCTTAAGCCAGGTTTCTGTTGCTGCACATATATCCATTTTCTCCATACTGAGGAGTGCCTCGAGTGCGTGCATTTTGAGGTTTAGACTTCTGGCATTGAGCAGCATTACCCTCTGTTTTTTGTTACTTGTGCTATTTACAGCAGTGGGTTTGTCTTTTGAGCCTTGCCTAAAAAAGGCACTATGGCAGTGGCAAGAGCCTTGGCCATTATTCAAAAGCCTAAGGGTGACAGGTGCAAGCCATCTCTAGCGAAGCAGATTGGCTTGTCGAGCATGTCATCCCAGACTGGCAGACACTGGATCCCCTTTGAATGACACTAGAAGCTTAGCCAATTGTTGAAACTGATAATTCTTTCTATAATTTTTGCTATAATCTGCACTGCTACCTCTCAAACTGAACTCCAATCTCTTACCCAAAAAGCTTTTAACACTGTAGAACAATGGTTCTCTCACCGCTGTCTACTCCTTAACCCCAAGAAAACCAAACTGCTACTTTTTTCACCTACCCGTAAGTCTCCTCCACTATACTTTACTCTTACTTCCTCTGACGGTACTCTCATTTCTCCTGACCTTTCCACAAAATTATTAGGAATAACTATTGATAATAATCTCAACTTTGACTCTCACATCAACAACACAATAAAACTAGTTAATAAAAAAATAGGATCCCTTTACAGAATCAAACCTTTCCTTACACCTGCAGCAAGGTCCACCATAGCTAGATCTCACCGAATTTCTACTCTTCTCTATGCTTCCCCCATTTACACTAATCTCTCAAAAAACAACCTCAAAAACTAGCAACATCCTATTATAACATTGCTCGATTCGCAGTAGGATCTCCTTTTCATACTCATCACTGCTTGAACCTAAGAGAACTAGGCTGGCTTGAACTTCCTAACCAGCTTGTACTTCAACAGCTCTTAATAGCTTACAAGATACTATACCACCCAGCCAATACACCAATACTCTCTAGCCTTATTTCACCATATAATAACCTGAGGCAACTGCGTTCTTCAAACAAACTACAGATTAATATTACCAAGCCCAACTATGCAGGTGACTGTCTATTCTCCAACTCTGTTGGTAAAATATGGAACAAACTATCCTCTGATATCTCATCTTTGGCCTCTTTCCCATTTTTCAAAAGACAACTGAAAATGTATCTCAATAAACACTGGCTTTGTTCCTGCACTAACCCAGACTAACCTTACTTTTTTCCTTTACCTTTCCCTTGTTAACTTTCACTGTACAGAAAACTTTGTAAATATAAGTTTTCATATGATTATAGTAAAAAAAAAAAAAAAAAAAAACTTTCTTGTTTCTATTCATATTATCTATAAAATCTGTAATAACTACCTATGTTTGTAATCTAATCTTGTATTGCCATTTTCTGATTAAACTTGTCACAACTTGTGGAGCTTTTCTCCCCAGGCCTCTATTGAAAACGGACATATATCCAGCTAGACTAGCCTGGTCAACAAATGTAAAATAAATAAAAAATAAAAATAAAATAAAAGAATAACGTGGTATCATTCTTGGTGATGGCAGGATGCTACTCAGGGTCAGGGTCATACTGGCCTGAGCTACGTGATCAGAAAGCTCCTCCATGTCTCTTTTCATGTAGTCCAAGGAGGTACGGCTCAGGTCATTCACACCAATATGGCAATGACAAAGTCATATTTGTACTTGCTCTAGAGTGACCTGAGTGCTTGTGTTATGTGGCAGATCCTGGCACCAGACAGGCAGCTAACAGTAACCTTCTCCTTGTTCAGCCTAGTGAATGAGACGTCAGTGTGCCTGACTATAGAGTCACCTATTACTAGTGTGTTGGGTATGTTATTTTGCCTTAAGGGCTGTGATTGCATGGCACACTGGTTTTGTGAAGTATGTGTGCCATGGTTTGTGTTGGGGGGAGTGGAGGCTGCTTGGATGTCTGCTTTGGAGCTCTCTGTTGCTTTTGCAGATTTTTATTTAGAGCCTCCGAGTATGTTTTCGTGTATTTATTTGTGTTTTTTGCCGGTGCTGGTTTCACAGGTCTATGAGAGACTGGAGGTGTGATGAAAGTAATTCCCTTCTCTTCTTGACTGCCTGGTCCAGTCTTGGGTTGAGAGAGCTTAGCCTCTAGTTTGGATGTATAATTGCATCTCTCGCATATATTAGTGTTTGGTGGAAGGAGGACGGTGTTGTCTGTGTACATGAGGCAGTTGTAACATTGCCTCAAAATGCCCAGATTCACCAGTTGGACTGGAGAGTACACCTGAAACTGCCCTTTGGACATGCCTGGATAGGTACAGTGAACTGTTTTACTGATTGGCTGGTAAGATCGAATAGAGAGCCTTGTCCTTCTCTAAAGTATAGGGGAGTCTAGTGCTCTTTAATTTGTTTATTGCATGTGGTGTTAAAATAGTTGAGAAAACGCATAATTCTGAATGTGTGCCATCTGGTCTTCAGCAGTTGCACTGTGGTTACTATTGACCTTTTGGCTTCTACGTGATACTCTTATTTGGTACAGGGTTTGTGGTATTGTTTTAAGTTAGGTTGGGAAGAGGATACATTGGGTTTGTTATAGTTGGTCATGGATATTGTGCTGAATCCTTGAGGACATTTGGCAGTCCATGGATTAAGGAATTTGATGACCAAGTAGAATGGGTCAGAGTTCCGGAGAATCAAATCAAATAATATATGATTTCTTCTGACAGATATTTTTTTTTTTAGTTGGTGTATTGTTTGATATCTGGATGGGTGGGTGGAGAGGTATTCCAAAGAGCCATCGTTAGCTACAGCTCCAGTCACTACAGTATTGAAAACCAATATAGTAAGGAGGTACAGTGAAATGAGTATACTCAGTGTTAAAAGAGAAATTGAATTTAGAAATTACAAAATGTGAGACACAGTGATATGCTTACAAACTCATTTTATATTCATGATATACAATACAAAAACAAAAGGCATCATACTTTTTCATACTCTATTGATTGAACCTGGCCTAATGGTTAAGGTGTTTGCCTAACAAACACAAGGTGCAGGGTTTGAGTCTCATGAGGGATAATTGGCTAGGCTTAAAATGGCTCACAAGGGCAGTTAGCCTAGTACTAATCTATCTGTCTATCTAAGGTTTATTAGTGCTTGCTATGAGTTTTGAGCAAGTGCCAGGATGAGAAGTAAATGGTTTGAGTGCTTAAGTTGAAAGTGTGTCTAGCTCCAAGGGAGAAATTGAAGGGTAGACTTTGTGGAGGCGGGAATATTTATACTGTAGCTAACCTGCGCTGCCCGGCACGCAAAACCATTGTAAATGCGGGTTTTATAGCAGAGAAATGAAAGAGATAGAAACTAGAGCAAGATGGCCAGTAAACTACTAATTTCTGCACTGAAACCACTCCTCCAGGGACAGATGGCTGCTCAAAGCTCCCTCTCTCACAGTGAACAGAGAAACTTTCTTCTATCCAAGTAAGGTATGGGCAAACACAGAAACTTGTAACACAGCCCTGAATTCAGCACTAACCTGAAAACTGGACTATGCTAGCTTAGAAAGGCGGGAAAGCAAACATATTTTTTTTGTTTTTTTCAGAAAATAAAGCAGATACAATCAAAAAAACACTTTAAATGTACAGAAATGGATATCACACTTGAGTGTATAGCCTACAACAGTTAAACAGGTAATTTAAACACAAAAACAGCTTTGGTAAAGTGCAGGCAGTAAAATAAGCACAATGTGTAGCTGAAACAAGCTTTTTAAATCACGGAAACTCTAGAAAATTGGCGTTTTAGGTGGAATTACCTAAAAGCAGCAAGAAAATGCAGAAAAATGATACATAATCACTCCAAAGTCTCTCGTTTGTCTCTCTGCTGCTGTAGAACTTTGCAGAGCACCAGGCAGGAACTTGCTGAGCTGTATACTAGCACTAAAACCTCACAAGTGTGGGTTTTATAGCAGGGAAATCAAAGAGATAGAAATTAGCCCAAAATGGCCAATAAACTACTAATGTCTGGGCTGAAACCACTCCACCAGGGACAGATAGGCTGCTCAAAGCTCCCTCTCTCACAGTGAACAGAGAAACTTCCTTTTATCCAAGTAAGGTATGGGCAAATACAGAAACTTGTAACAGCTCTGAATTCAGCATTAACCTTAAAACTGGACTATACTAGCTTCGAAAGGTGGGAAAAATAGTATATTTTTTGTTTTTTTTTTTCAGAAAATAAAGCAGATACAATAAAAAACTTTAAATGCACATAATTGGCTATCACACTTGAGTGTGTAGCCTACAACAGTTAAACAGGTAATTTAGACATAAAAACGACTTTGTTAAAGTACAGGCAGTAAAATAAGTACAATATGTAGCTGAAACAATCTTTTTAAATCACAGAAATTCTAGAAAATCAGCATTTAGGCGGAAATAGCTAAAGGCAGCAAGACAATGCAGAAAAATTATACTTAATCACTCCAAAGTCTCTCTTTTGTCTCTTTGCTGCTGTAGAACTCTACAGGGCACCAGGCAGGAGCTTGCTGAGCTGTATACTAGCACAAAAACCTCGCAAATGCGGGTTTTATAGCAGGGAAATCAAAAAGATAGAAATTAGCCTAAAATGGCCAATAGACTGCTAATTTCTGGGCTGAAACCACTACTCCAGGGACAGATAGGATGCTCAAAGCTCCTTCTTTCACAGTGAATAGAGAAACTTCCTTCTATCCAAGTAAGGTATGGGCAAACACAGAAACTTGTAACACAGCCCTGAATTCAGCATTAACCTGAAAACTGGACTATACTAGCTTAGAAAGGCAGAAAAACAAGTATTTTTTTTTTTTTTTTCAGAAAATAAAGCAGATACAATCATAAAAACACGTTAAATGCACAGAAATGGCTCTCACACTTGAGTGTGTAGCCCATAACAATTAAACAAATAATTTAAACACAAAAATGACTTTGTTAGAGTGCAGGCAGTAAAATAAGTACAATATGAAGCTGAAACAAGCTTTTTAAATCACAGAAACTCTAGAAAAGTGGTGTTTTAGGCAGAATTAGCTAAAGGCAGTAAGACAATGCAGAAAAATGATACTTGATCTCTCCAAAGTCTCTCTTTTGTCTCTCTGCTGCTGTAGAACTCTGCAGGGCACCAGGAAGGAACTTGCTGAGCTGTATACTAGCACAAAAACCTCGCAAATACGGGTTTTATAGCAGGGAAATCAAAGAGATAGAAATTAGCCCAAAATGGCCAATAAACTACTAATTTCTGGGCTGAAACCACTCCTCGAGGGACAGATAGGCTGCTCAAAGCTCCATCTCTCACAGTGAACAGAGAAACTTCCTTCTATCCAAGTAAGGTATGGGCAAACACAGAAACTTGTAACATAGCCCTGAATTCAGCACTAACCTGAAAACTGGACTATACTAGCTTAGAAAGGTGGGAAAACAAGTATATTTTTTTGCTTTTTTCAGAAAATAAAGCAGATACAATAAAAAACTTTAAATGCACATAATTGGCTATCACACTTGAGTGTGTAGCCTACAACAGTTAAACAGGTAATTTAGACACAAAAACGACTTTGTTAAAGTGCAGGCAGTAAAATAAGTACAATATGTAGCTGAAACAAGCTTTTTAAATCACAGAAACTCTAGAAAATTGGCGTTTTAGGTGGAATTAGCTAAAGGCAGCAAGAAAATGCAGAAAAAATGATATTTAATCACTCCAAAGTCTCTCTTTTGTCTCTTTGCTGCTGTAGAACTCTGCAGGGCACCAGGCAGGAACTTGTTGAGCTGTATACTAGCACAAAAACCTTGCAAATGTGGGTTTTATAGCAAAGAAATGAAAGAGATAGAAATTAGCCCAAAATGGCCAATAAACTACTAATTTCTGGGCTGAAACCACTCCCCCAGGGACAGATAGGCTGCTCAAAGCTCCCTCTCTCACAGTGAACAGAAAAACTTCCTTTTATCCAAGTAAGGTATGGGCAAACATAGAAACTTGTAACACAGCTCTGAATTCAGCACTAACCTGCAAACTGGACTATACTAGCTTAGAAAGGCAAAAAAAAACAAGTATTTTTTTGTTTTGTTTTTTTTCAGAAAATAAAGCAGATAAATTCATAAAAACACTTTAAATGCACAGAAATGGCTATCACACGAGTGTGTAGCCTATAACAGTTAAACAGATCATTTAAACATAAAAATGACTTTGTTAGAGTGCAGGCAATAAAATAATACAATATGTAGCTGAAAGAAGCTTTTTAAATCACAAAAACTCTAGAAAATTAGTGTTTAGGTGGAATTAGCTAAAGGCAGCAAGACAATGCAGAAAAATAACACTTGATCACTCCAAAGCCTCTCTTTTGTCTCTCTGCAGCTGTAGAACTCTGTAGGGCACCAGGCAGGAACATGCTGAGCTGTATACTAGCACAGAAACCTCGCAAATGTGGGTTTTATAGCACAGAAATCAAAGAGATAGAAATTAGCCCAAAATGGCCAATAAACTACTAATTTCTGGGCTGAAACCACTCCTCCAGGGACAGATAGGTTGCTCAAAGCTCCCTGTCTCGCAGTGAACAGAGAAACTTCCTTCTATCCAAGTAAGGTATGGGCAAACACAGAAACTTGTAACACAGCCCTGAATTCAGCACTAACCTGAAAACTGGAGTATACTAGCTTAGAAAGGTCAGAAAACAAGTATATTTTTTGTTTTTTTCCAAAAAATAAAGCAGATACAATAAAAAAAACTTTAAATGCACACAATTGGCTATCACACTTGAGTGTGTAGCCTACAACAGTTAAATGGGTAATTTAGACACAAAAATGACTTTGTTAAAGTGCAGGCAGTAAAATAAGTACAATATGTAGCTGAAACAAGCTTTTTAAATCACACAAACTCTAGAAAACTGGTGTTTTAGGGAGAATTAGCTAAAGGCAGCAAGAAAATGCAGAAAATTATATTTCATCACTTCAAAGTCTCTCTTTTGTTCTTTGCTGCTGTAGAACTCTGCAGAGCACCAGGAAGGAATTGCTGAGCTGTATACTAGCACAAAAACCTTGCAAATGTGGGTTTTATAGCAGAGGAATGAAAGAGACAGAAATTAGCCCAAAATGGCCAATAAACTACTAATTTCTGGGCTGAAACCACTCCTCCAGGGAAGTTAGACTGCTCAAAGCTCCCTGTCTCACAGTGAACAGAGAAACTTCCTTCTATCCAAGTAAGGTATGGGCAAACACAGAAACTTGTAACACAGCCCTGAATTCAGCACTAACCTGAAAACTGGAGTATACTAGCTTAGAAAGGTCAGAAAACAAGTATATTTTTTTTTTTTTTTCCAGAAAATAAAGCAGATACAATCAAAAAAGCACTTTAAATGCAGAGAAATGGCTATCACACTTGAGTGTGTAGCCTACAAAAGTTAAACAGGTAATTTAAACACAAAAACGACTTTGTTAGAGTGCAGGCAGTAAAATAAGTACAATATGTAGCTGAAACAATCTTTTTAAATCACAGAAATTCTAAAAAATCAGCATTTAGGCGGAATTAGCTAAAGGCAGCAAGACAGTGCAGAAAAATGATACTTAATCACTCCAAAGTCTCTCTTTTGTCTCTTTGCTGCTGTAGAATTCTACAGAGCACCAGGCAGGAGCTTGCTGAGCTGTATACTAGCACAGAAACCTCACAAATGTGGGTTTTATAGCAGAGAAATCAAAAAGATAGAAATTAGCCCAAAATGGCCAATAGACTGCTAATTTCTGGGCTGAAACCACTCCTCCAGGGATAGATAGGCTGCTCAAAGCTCCCTCTCTCACAATGAACAGAGAAACTTCCTTCTATCCAAGTAAGGTATGGGCAAACACAGAAACTTGTAACACAGCCCTGAATTCAGCACTAACCTGCAAACTGGACTATACTAGCTTAGAATGGTGGGAAAACAAGCATTTTTTTTTTTTTTTTTCAGAAAATAAAGCAGATACAATCAAAAAACACTTTAAATGCACAAAAATGGCTATCACACTTGAGTGTGTAGCCTACAACAGTTAAACAGGTAATTTAAACATAAAAACAACTTTATTAAAGTGCAGGCAGTAAAATATGTACAATATGTAGCTGAAACAATCTTTTTAAATCACAGAAATTCTAGAAAATCAGCATTTAGGCGGAATTAGCTAAAGGCAGCAAGACAATGCAGAAAAATTATACTTAATCACTCCAAAGTCTCTTTTTTGTCTCTTTGCTGCTGTAGAACACTACAGGGCACCAGGCAGGAGCTTGCTGAGCTGTATACTAGCACAAAAACCTCACAAATGTGGGTTTTATAGCAGGGAAATCAAAAAGATAGAAATTAGCCTAAAATGGCCAATAGACTGCTAATTCCTGGGCTGAAACCACTCTCCAGGGACAGATAGGCTGCTCAAAGCTACTTCTTTCACAGTGACCAGAGAAACTTCCTTCTATCCAAGTAAGGTATGGGCAAACACAGAAACTTGTAACACAGCCCTGAGTTCAGCACTAAACTGAAAACTGGACTATACTAGCTTAGAAAGGCAGGAAAACAAATATATATATATATATATATATATATATATATTTTTTTTTTTTTCCAGAAAATAAAGCAGATACAATAAAAAAAAACACTTTAAATGCACAGAAATGGCTATCACACTTGAGCGTGTAGCCTGCAACATTTAAACAGGTAATTTAACCACAAAAATGACTTTGTTAAAGTGCAGGCAGTAAAATAAGTACAATATGTAGCTGAAACAAGCTTTTTAAATCACAGAAACTCTGGAAAATTGGCATTTTAGGCAGAATTAGCTAAAGGCAGCAAGACAATGCAGAAAAGTGACACTTTATCACTCCCAAGTCTCTCTTTTGTCTCTGCTGCTGTAGAACTCTGCAGGGCACCAGGCAGGAGCTTGCTGAGCTGTATACTCTTGTTTACCCTCATTTAGATTTCTATGCACTCTCATTTTAATAACGTAGCTCATTGCTAAGCCATTAAAATGTCATTTGCATACTTTATAAGACAAGCAATTTCTCAGATTTTCACACTCATATTCACTATGTCTCTGACTTGTCCCCACCCTGTGCACAGCTGGTCTTCATATAAAATCACTTACTGCTGAAAAATGTTTTTGAATCCCAGGGAATATGATTGATCAAGAGTATATTATGCATGCCTACAAAGATTTAAGGAAATCTTTTGTTTAATTAAATCCATTAAAGAATGTATGCATATTTTTGCCTTACTGACCTCACTTTAAAACAAATGTTAACAAAGCTCAACCTTCATAACTTGTATCTAACTCTCACAATGCAGTTATTCAATTTAAAGTGTGCTTTTTAACCATGTGCACTCACTAACAAATTGCTAAACCTGCCATCCTTCATTCACTTACCATGGGCACTTCACCCTCCTCCCTAGAGAGTCCCTCTGTTTGTCATGCCAGTTCAACAACTTGCAAGTATGCATCCACACCAGCGCTTCTTTTGACCTCCCATATATGTGCAAGCTTAAGTAAAGTTTTCAGAAAACAGTAGATAATTTGAAATAATGATTAACATCTTTAATTTTGCTAAGCACAGGTAATTTGGTATTATATTTTTGACATAGATACTCTCTATCTGATCACCAGTTTTCTTATCTGTTATCAGGATTTTTGCTTGAACCCTATTGAGATCTAGTTAAACTTCAACCAGATGTCTTCTTCCTGGTTTGATTTATTTTAGATGTAATCCAATGGAGAGTCTGTCAACATATTTTTATTAGGTTTTCTAACTTGAGCTCTTATATTGACCCCCTGAACATGTAATATTTATTGTTTTCCTACTTGATTAAAATCCATCCAGCTTAGCCAGATTTTCTGTTTAACACTTGTTCATATTACATTTCTCCAACATGTGTTGAAATGTTAAAAGTCTTTTCATCTTGCAGTTGTAGTTCCATTTGTGACTTTTGACTAACCTCCAGTTCTTCCAGAGTGCTATATTACAAGTGAGAGACATTCTTCTCTTAGACATTGCTCACAAATAAACCCTATTTCAATTGATTTACCATGCAAAATATTATAAGTATTTTGGGGTCATTTGACTTTCCCCCAAAAAATCCATAATCCACAAATCCAACCTGATATAATACCTGACCCAGTCAGTGCTGATTTAGATCTGGTTATAACATAGACCATAGCTCTAGACCCTTAAGGGAAGAAGGATTGAACTTGGCTAGACTTGTAAGGGTCCTAGGGTCATTAGCCTAGTAACCTCCTATCAACCTATGACCCCACAAGGCATCTGCAGCTTTCTCATTTAATACCACCTGTTCCTTGTTATGTTTGCACTGTAAAGTGTGACACGCCACACGCAGCACTTGACACCATAAACATAACTCGTGTATGAAACTGATGCCATTGAGACTGGTCATGCAGGCATACAAGAGTTTATATACTGGTATAGTTATGTTTTTTATTCCCTTGCAAAAACAGGCAGTTGCTAACAGTGTCAATCACATCTAATTTAAGAAGTAGTCTAAGGCATATGATATCTGAGTATACGCTGCCTCTAACAAGCACACAATTTCCTGGACTTTATCAACATGAACACACTGGACCAGATATTTCTCAGCACTATAAGAGGAACAGACATACTGAACCTCATACTTACCAACATGGGAGAGCATTGCACCCTCCCATGTGTCACATCCTCATTGGTGGAGTCAGACCACAAAGCCACCTTGGATCCCAGAAACTACTGTCCCATCAGTCTGACGAGCCTTATCTGCAAGGCCATGGAGCGTATTATCATGGAACTTATAAACAAAGACATTGGCAAACTTCAAACACTGGACCCCACCCAGTTTGGGTTCGTGAAGGGCCGATCTTGTCTCCTGAACCTGATTGACTTCTTTGAATCAGTCTCCAGAGCCATGGACAAGGGTAAGGTGGTTCACACAGCCTATCTAGACCTTGTCAAGGCCTTTGACACCATCCCCCACTCTGGAATCATAGATAAACTTACTAAGCTGGGAATTAATCCCTACGTCACCCAATGGGTTGCTAACTGGCTTACTGATAGAACCCACACTGTAAAAGTAGCCATCTCCAAATCCAGCTCCAGACAAGTGACAAGTGGAGTACCTCAGGGTTCAGTCCTGGGACCGCTCTTGTTTGGCATCAACTTCTCTGAAGTACAGGCCAAAACTAAGGATCTCTGGTTTACAAAGTTCACAGATGACTGCAAACTGGGAGCCATTATTGAATCCCCAAATGATGTGGATACTCTACAAAAGGGCCTTACAGAAACAGATGCTTGGTGCCAGAGCCATGGGCTCAAGCTCAATGCTAAGAAATGTAGTTATCCCCTTTGGGAAAAAACATGTACCCTTGAATTACCATATAGGTGGCAGTACACTAAACACCGAAAGTGTGATAAGAGACATAGGGACACAGGTGGACAGTGGTCTCACCTTCGATAACCACATCGCCACAACAGTCAGGAAATCCTTCTATGTGGCACACCTCATTACTAAGGGCTTTTCATCCAGAAAAAAGGAGGTCATTGTCCCACTGTACTCATCCCTCATTAGACCCATTATAGAAAACAATGCCCCGTTTGGTATGTACCTCTCAAGACATCTGCAACAACTGGAAAGGCCACAGAAATACCTCACAAAAAGAATCACAGGCCTAAAGCAGATGCCCTACACTGACCAACTTAAAAAACTTCAGCTATACTCTGTCGCATATCGTCTACTCAGAGGAGATCTCTGCTTAACATACAAGGCCATGTGAAACCCAAAGCTGTTGGACATGCTACACTTAAAGAAATCCCAATCCCTCAGAGCCAAACACTCCAGGGATCTAAACCTTGTCATCACAATAAACAAAACATGCTGCAGGGATAGGTTCCTGACCCAGAGACTCCCCAGACTCTGGAATAGATTGCCCATACATGTCAAGCAAAGTGCCTCTTTGGCCCTCTTCAAAAGGAACCTTGACGATTGGATGGGAGAAAGGAAATTCACCCTGGGGATCACATCAGTCTCCCTGCTAGACAGGGGTCCAGGGAAGTAAATAGTGTGGGAAGAAATAGCCAGGGAATTGTTATGGCCAGGCTTGTACAGACCCGAGGGTTGATAGCCTTGTACCAACCTATGAACCTATGAACCTAAGCTGTTTCCTTTGAAATAAAAATTAACCAGGAAAACCCAACAAAACCCATAACAATTAGAAATTGTTCTATAGCAATATACAACTTACTAAATTATACTTAGTGAAAATTCATGGCTCTCCCAAACCCTGAGAACACAGCTGCCTATGCAAAATTATTCACAGAAACCCTGTACAAGTATGTAAATGGCTGCAATGAGGCTGCTATACCTACCAGAAGTAAGCCCAGATCTAAAACCAAAACCAAACTCCACTGGTGAAATATATTCCTTAACAGGGTATATAACAAAAGAAAAAAAAGCCATGCCCAAAGTCAGAAAGAACAACTCTCATAGAGACAAGAACTGTCTGATTCAACTAACCAAGAAATTAAAAGGTGTAATAAAGTCCAGGCAAATTAGAAGTTCAGGATATTCTCCCAGGCTAAGGATAATCACAAGGCCTTAAAGATAATACTCTGTAGTGGGCAGAATGATCAGAAATGACACAACCTTCACTAACCAGGATGACATGGTGAATCTGCTAGCTGATAAATTTAGCTCTAACCTCACCCCTGCCTCCCCTCTCATTACTCCCAGTGAAACTCCTTTAGCATATCCTCCCCAACTATCACCAGGGAGCAGGTCCTGGTGGTGCTCACTAAGGTAAAAAAAACTGCTCCACTGGGCCCCAACAATATGCCTGGGTGCCTCCTAAATAGCCTAAAACATGACCTAACAGTACCACTTGAGATACTACAGCCTTAAAACAGGTTACATGCCAGGTGAATGGAGAGCCACAACAGTCACCCTTCTTCATGGGGGAACAATCAACTAACCCTGGGAACTACAGACTCCATCAGTCTGACAAGTGTAATCTGCAATGCCATAGACCAAATTATCATGGAAATGATCATCGAGGTAACTGACAACCAACAAATACTGGATCCATTCCAGTCTGGCTGTGTTAAGGGAATGTCTTGACAACTCATCCTGGTAGACTTCTCAGAGAGGGTCAACAAGACTATGAATGAGGAGAAAAAGCTATAGTGTCTCTCTTGACCTGGTCAAGATGTTCAAAACAATACCCCACTCAGGTATCATTGTCAAACTCTCAGAACTGGACTTAAATTCCTGCATAATTTTCTGGATTGCTGGCTGGTTGACAGATAGGACACAAGAATTCAGGGTCAGTAAGACCACCTCCACCAGCAAACGGGTCATGACCAGAGTACCACAGGGCTTCATGTTGGACCTGCTCCTGTTTGGCATCTACTTCTTGGAAGTCAAGGTTAATGTCAAAGGTCACTGGCTCATCAAATTTCAGATGACTGTAAATTGGGCACTATCATAACAAACGGATGACCATACCAAAGCTATGGATTAAAACTCAGCATGAAGAAATGCATTATAGTGCCCGTTGGCAAATTGCCCAAGCTAATTACTCCATTGATAAAACACCCTTAAGAGATGACTTGGTAGTTAGGGATCTGGGAACATATGTAGACAGTAATCTTACCTTTGATCAACATATAACCGAAACAGTAAGAAAATCATGTCACCCGACTCATAAATAAGGGTATGGCATCCAGGTCTAAAGAAGTTAATAATACCACTCTACTCATTCTTTATCAGTCCCATCATGGAGTACAATATCCTCTTTGGCATGTACCTCATGAGGCACTTTCAATAGCTGGAATATCCTGAAAGGTTCTTCACCAGGAGAATCCAAATTATGAATACCCTGTCCTACACAGATCACCTTAATGCCCAATCTCTGTACTCAGTCTCCTACAGGTTATTGAGAGGCAATCTATGTCATGCATATAAGGCATCCTCAAATCCATCTCTGATGGATCTCTTGCACATATGCAAAACAAGCAACACCAGAAACACTAGATCTAAGCACCTGGACTTTGCCTGCAGCATAAATAGAACATGCTTGAGAGACTGATATGTGTCTCAAAAGATCCCTGCACTGTTGAATAAGCTCTCTATCCATGCGAAACAGAGTATGTCCCTGACCCTGTTCAAACAAAACCTCAATCATTGGATGGGAAATCACAAATTCCTTCTTTGCCTGTCAACAGTAAATAAATTAATCCTCCAATTAACATACCCCCCATATAATCTTTAGCTACCTCCTTCCTAACATACTGTACCATATAGCTGTCCAAGATACTCAGGGACAAAACTGGGTTGGGTTGCATGGCAAGACTTACAAAGACCCTGGCAGTCATTAGACTATTATAAACCTATGAACCTATATAGTGAGTTCATTAATTGATAACCATTTCCATATTTGAAGTTGTTTTGTAGGACTGCTTCTAGACATTTGAGAGAGTGATGGCTCTTAGTTAGGACAATGCCATCCACTCACACTATATAGTTAGTGATGGCAAACCCCAGGGGAGTTTGTTAACAAAGACTTAAAAGATAATAAGTTTGAGTACATATCCTTAAAGGATATCACCTGAGAAAGAAGTCCTCCAAGAAGCAATAGTGTTTGATTCAGTGAAAAGTTCTGCTTGAAAGAGAACTATTGAGCTAATTTATAGCAAAACTCAACCAACATTAAGAATGTTTTTTTAACTAAGATATTGTGCATTATAGTTTCAAAGGTACATTTCAAATTTAAAAAATAGCACCCATTATTAGGCCTGATTCTACATTTAACAGAATTTTGCTGATTAGAGGGTAGACTGTAAATTGAAAAAGTCAGTGTCTCAGCTGAAGAATTACTTGTGGATGATGAATAAGTAGGGACTGAATGAATGTTGACATTTTTATGTTGTTAATAGTTGTAGACTTATTGTTAGCAAGTTGAAGAGACTTAAAATTTGAAGTATTCTCCTTAGTGGAATGAGTTCAAATAACTTCCTTTTGGAACTGATTGTGCAGCTCATTTTCTTAAAGCATCCTAATGGTAGCAACACTAGCAGCTGAGTTCTCTGCATTAAGATGATGACTCGGGGTGCTTTAAAATGTGTACAAAGTAGCAGAGCCCAGTAGAGTTTCCACAGTGGCATGTTCCCATAAATCCCTGAGGCCAGTGACACTACAGATAGTTCCTTCAGATTCTGACAGGTTCCTCTTTTAAAGTCTTTCATGGAGTCATTCTGTGAACATAACTTTAGAATGAGCTTTCTTGCTCTTTCTTATTGATCTGCAGCTAAGGAAACTAACTGGACATCCAGCTGTCACTAGTCTTACATAAAACAGACTCAGACACCATCCAGCTGACTATATCCATGAAGCTGAAACTGTTTTATGAAAAACATGCTGTAAACAACATTGGCTCAGAAAAAGTTGCCAGATTCACTGGTGCTCTTAATGCTTGTCAGCATTGCTACTTCAATGCTTTCACTTCAAATGGATCTCCTAGGAAAACACGCCCCTTAGATTCTACAAACCAAAATACCTTGGCATTTATTCAGGGGTTAGGTGCAACAGTATACAAGAAAGGGCTATTTTAAATACTAAAAGGTTTAATTTGTTAAGCATAGATGCCTGTTGCTAACCACAAACATTTCTTTCATGATATGCTGCTCACAAATGCTCTTTTTGAATAGGATTCCATCTATACAGCTATTTATTATACTTCCCAGAGATATTGTAATTGGTAGAAATTTTATACGTCGAAGAATATGCTTTCTCTCATCTATTGGTGTCAGTGTTGGCTCCTGAGTAGTTGTCAGTATGGTTGTAAAGTTTTATTCTGTTGGAATGGTAGCATTCATATGGTCAACCAGTGGTGAATTTGCTAATTTTGGTCAAACTTCTGTTATTTATAGAGCTTTAAGGTCATTGTTATTTTGTAAAAATATGGTTTCATCTCTGATATTATAAAACATCATACATTTTTTTTAATCTCTGAAAAAGTCTGTTGATCCAACAAAAGTGCTAACAGTTTAGTATTATTCCCCAGCAATAAAGAAAGTAAGTTTACCAGTACTACACATCGTGTTTAACCATGTTATTGTTTTGATGCATTGGAGTCTGGAATAACTCATGAAAAAACTGCATGTCCTTAACAAACTACTAATATTCAATATGGAGCTAATTTTTGCTTGAGAGCTGCTAGTGTAAATGTCATAAATATATATATAGCATTGCTTTCACAGTTATAATCTGATAATTTCCTAAATGTTCAGTTTCTGTAAATTATATATATATTTATATATATATATATATATATATATATATATATATATATATATATTTTTTTTTATCTTGTTCATGGCAGGAAAACAATGTATATCCTGAAAATGCCTATTATGAGATGTCATTACATCAGAAATAAGAGGTCTTCTACAAGTGTGTGCATGCTAGTAGCTTGCAACACACTTGCTTCCTGCCTCTTGCTACAAATGGCAGGTGCCTAAACTCCCACTACACCGATCCAAGTTAGTTACCTATCCTTTGACCACCCAACCGCATAGCTCTAGCAGAACCTTATATCTAACCCAAAAACTCCTGGACCATCATTAACCTTAACCATAGTGCTTCCTTCTTACTCCCTAACCCTAAAGTTTCCAATTGCTCCCCCAATTTAAAATTCCTCTTTCGATCCCTAAACCGATAGTGCCTGATTAGTCCCTAACACAAAAACCCCAGTCCTCCTCCCCAATCCTAAACTCCACTTCTGCTCCCTAACACTAAAGATCCACCTCTCTAAACCTAAATCCCACTCTCAGGCATTGCAAAAAACTTTCATCTACACTCCTACCCGTTCCATCCCTTCCTTGCAGCTGCCACACTAACCTTGCTTGAATTCAGCTACTATGCTTACTGTATGTGTGATGGTTCCACATTCTCCACACAGCTGCCACACCTCACTTGAACATATTATCCACTTTGACCATGAGTAGCTAGCTATGTGTTCTGCAAAATGCCTGCATCCCTAACTACGACTAGTGCCCTTTTTGAGCCTGAAACCCAGGTATTTGTAGCAGACCCAAAATAAAAACCCTCTGTGTGTGTGTGTATGTATGTGTGTGTGTGTGTGTGTGTGTGTGTGTGTGTGTGTGTGTGTATGTGTGTGTGTGTGTGTGTGTGTGTGTGTGTGTGTGTGTGTGTGTGGGTGTGTGTTTGTGAGCTATAGTTTATCTCAGTAAAATTGAAAAATACTGTATTAATAAAGGCAAAATGTCCTACCCAGACACTATATATGAGTACCTAAAAAAATTGTCTAAAAGTATAATTAAATTTGTTAAACAGTGTCCAAGATATTGCTTTATATATTTGTGCACTACAAATAGACTTGCACAGATGTTACAATGTAGCATTTAGCACAGCATGATAACATTGTGTTTATAAGATATATATGGGTACATGACTTCTGTTGGGGTGGGAAAGTAACATAAATCCAGGGTATATCTACACTGAACTATCTTCCAAAACAGTTAAAAAACTATTTCTATATAAAAGTATCATTTGCCTGACAGAAGAAATTGAATGCATGCTCGAGTATGAACTCATGCACAATGACACATAAGATGAAGATGAAGCATTTGTACAGGCATTCATACTTATAACTAAAAAGTCAGTAACATATATATCTCAGTGTTGTGTCATGTTTCCTCAGAAGTTTGTTAAAATATAGCAGAAATTTTGAGATTGCTATTTATTTATTTATGTATGTATGTATGTATGTATTTATTTATTTTTTGCATCAGTGATGCATATTTACTTTCTTACAGTCAACTTCACAACACAGAACTATCTAAACTCCTAGAAAATAGCAGGCTATAGTGACTATGTGAAATGTTATGTCTATTGAAAAGATGAATGTAGTAAAGTTCTCTTCAACATGCACATTCCTGCAGTTGAAAAGAAAGTGTTTATATCTATCTAATGCCCTCGTTATCTCCTTACTGTCATATATTCATGAAGTAGAAATGAATATATTTTATACTTTCTTCAAGTAGATATCCTCATTATTTGTTTGATACTTACAGTGTACATACAGGTATCATATAAATTGCTGTGTAGCTTTTTAAATGGTATAAACATGAAACTACCATAATACAAATGATAACTCTCACCATCATCCAAATAATAGTGTTGTAATCTACAATATGTTCCTGACTATTTTTCCCCAATGGAATCAGATTATTAACTAAAAAAGTTTCAAATGCAAAAAAAGCAAGTTCCATAACTGTATAAAATAATTTATATAACTTCAATTTCTAAAAAAATAATACTGGGGCAGGCAATATGAAAGTTAAATACTCAAATTTTAACACAATACGCCAACTAGTATGCATTACAGGGTGTTTAATCTCCTAAACTCTCCAACAGAGAGCTCTGTGCCCATATTCCTGGAATTTATATGTGTGTGTGTGTGTGTGTGTGTGTGTGTGTGTGTGTGTGTGTGTGTGTGTGTGTGTGTATGTGTGTGTGTGTGTGTGTGTGTGTGTGTGTGTGTGTGTGTGTGTGTGTGTGTGTGTGTGTGTGTGTGTGTGTGTATATATATATATATATATATATATATATATATCTATGTATATATATATATATATATATATATATATATATATATATATATATATATATACACCCCCTCCCTGACATCTCAAATGCCCAGGTGAGAGCCACCCTCTCCAAAGCAAAAAACACAGCATCAATGGGACCGGACGGTGTCCCGGGCTACGTGCGACATGAACTCCAAGAAGATCTATACCCTCACATAAAGCTGCTATTCAATCTTAGCCTTACTACAGGATATGAACCCAAAGAATGGCGTACAGCAACAGTAGTCCCACTCCACAAAGGAGGCGCCTCTATGGACCCTGGAAACTACCGCTCCATAAGCCTGACTAGCCTGGTCTGCAAAGCTATGGAGAGGATCATTATGGAGCTCATAAACAAAGACATTGGGGACCTACAGACACTGGATCCTACCCAATTCGGCTTTGTCAAGGGCAGATCCTGCCTCCTGAACCTGGTAGATTTCTTTGAAACAGTTTCCAAGGCCATTGATGAGGGTAAGGTGGTCCACACAGCCTACCTAGACCTCGCAAAAGCCTTTGACACAATACCCCACTCGGGCATCGTAGACAAACTCTCCAGCCTAAATATAAACCCCTATGTCATAAGATGGGTTGCAAACTGGCTCAAGGACAGAATCCACATGGTCAGAATTGCTGGAGCCATGTCAGACTCTAAACCAGTTACAAGTGGCATCCCACAGGGCTCAGTCCTGGGGCCTCTGTTATTCGGAATATATTTTTCTGAGGTACAGGCTAACATGGGAGGACTGTTGCTGACCAAGTTCACAGATGACTGAAACTGGGCACCATAATTGACTCTCCAGCTGACACAAGCATCCTCCAAAAGCGTCTCATAGAGACGGATAACTGGTGCCAGAGCCATGGCCTTAAACTAAACACCAAAAAGTGTATAGTTATACCCTTTGGCAAAAACAAAGTGCCCACAAATTACCACATAGGAGGTAATTCATTAAGTACAGAAGAAGTAATTAGGGACCTGGGGACCCAAGTTGATAGTAACCTCTCCTTTGACAACCACATTGCCAAAGTGGTTAGGAAGACCTTCTATATAGCCCACCTTATCATGAAAGGATTCACATCTAGATCAAGGGAGGTCATTGTGCCCCTTTACTCATCCCTCATCAGGCCCATAATTGAGTACAATGTCCCATTTGAGATGTACCTTACCCGACACCTGCAGCAACTAGAAAGACCCCAAAAGTACCACACTAAGAGGATCAAGGGACTCAAACAGATGCCATATGCTGCTCGGCTAAAGAAACTCCAGCTCTACTCAGTTGCATACCACTTACTCAGAGCCGATCTGTGCCTGACGTACAAAGCCATGTCCAACCCTGAATTAATGGACATGCTCCACCTCAGAAAATCCAAATCCCTTAGAGCTACGCGATCGAGTGACTTGAACCACAGCACAGAAATAAATAGGACATGCTGGAGAGACAGATTCATAACCCAGTGGCTCCCTTCACTCTGGAATAGAATCCCAGTCCATGTTAGGCAGAGCCCCTCACTGACTCTCTTCAAGAAACATCTTGACGAGTGGATGGGAGATCGCAGGTTTACCCCGGGGATCACTTCTGTGTCACTACTAGACAGATGCACAGTAAACACAACCTTAAAAAGGGCACAGTAAACTCATTCCAAGGGGTGGCGAAAGCCAACCACACTCTGGCTTAGGCTTGTAAATGTCCTAGGGCAGATAGCCTAGTATGAACCTATGAACCTATGAACCTATAACAAATATTCCCTTTACTCCAAGGTTCTACAAGCATTGAATTACTATGTGTATATATGTATATGTGTGTGTGTGTGTGTGTGTGTGTGTGTGTGTGTGTGTGTGTGTGTGTGTGTGTGTGTGTGTGTAGATATATATATATATATATATATATATATATATATATATATATATATATATATATATATGTATATATATATATATATATATATATATATATATATATATATATATATATATATATATATACATATATATATATATAGATAGATATATATATAAAATAAATTGTCAGTATGCTTCCTTTCCCTGGAAGCATACTGACAATTTATTAAACTGTTCTAGGATTTCTGCTTGTGTATCTTCGGTAATATTGTACTTACTACAATTTTAACTTTCTTATGAGACATGTATGTAGCTTGAGTCACAATACAGTTAGAATTCACCTTCTAAATGTCATTCAAACACAATACAGAGAGCAATTCCAGAGATATATACATTGGTAGGAAATGCTAGAATGCTAATATTTGAGTTAGGCTATCCACTTTTGTCTCATTTGGTTTACAAACTATACATGTGATATGTTCCGGATAACAAACCCAGTAAAGACTATGGTTATGAAGGGTCTATACTGAAACATTGAACGCTGAAAACAGTGAATGATGTTTCATCGACACATTTTCAGCGAAAGCTGAAAATGTCGAAACCACAGAAAAAGAAATCGCTGTTCCAACCAAAAAAAATAAAACATTAAACACTTCCAAACACATACACACATACCCTAACCCTAATTGTACCCCCCCAAAAAAACAGTAAACAACTAAAAACACATATGCACGTAACCCAACCATGCAGCTAACAAAAAAAAAAACACTAAACATTTTAAAACATTGGCACTTACCTTAACCCACACCCTAACCCTAAGGTCAGTAACTCTTGAACATTTACATAAACAGTTCCAAACACATACACACTTACCTTAACCCTAATTCTACCCCCGCAAAACAAAAGTAAACAGCTGAAAACACATACACATGTAACTCAACCATAGATCTAACACAAAATAAAAAAACAGTAAACACTTTCATACATATGCACTTACCTTAACACGCACCCTAGCCCTAAGGTCAGTAACTGTTACACATTCACGCTCGGGAGCTATACCGGACAAGGGACCACACTACACTGCAGAACAGGCAAAGCAACAAAGCGGTCAAGCATCTTCTTTCCCAGGGAAACAATTCGCTGAACAGCCGCTTCGCTGTTTTGCCTGTTTGCTCTATATGTGTCGACAAAAACACATTCGACAAAATGCGTTTTCATCGTTCTAATAGGAACCTGTTATGAGTTGATAACAAACTTTTTTCTGCAGCTTGGGATTTGCTTCTCACTGTTTCCATTTGTTGATCAATAAATAAATAAATGTCAGAAAACACTTATGTTTTGTGTTGGTAAAACATCAGAACTAAAATTATTTTTTTTCTCAAAAAAGTGATATTGCCTATCATTCTAAATTTATACAGCATCCACCAATAACAGATATTTAAATGCAGCTGGTTTTAAAACTAAAAGTCTGCTCTCTGTGCAATACATACAGCTGTCAAATTGTGCAGTCCTGAATATTTTAATAAAGCTTCTCTTATCATTGCAGTGACATGGACTTTCAAGGTAGGATCAAATCCAAGTCAGAATGGTCTCTTGAAAATGAAAAATTGCAAAATTTGTAAATCACTCAGATTGCATCAAAAAAGTAACAAACTACCAAAATATAGGTGCGTTATATTAGAGTATTACACCTACAACACTGCATATTTATGTATATAATATGTTCATATTTTCATAGGTCGACAGTAGATTTTTGATCCAGACTATGATTAGTAGCTTAACTACAGTACTTCACATTGTAGGTTCCCATTCTCATGACTAATTTATACCTAGCAGTGATCCCTTTCAATGAGAACTTGACAGGCCAGACTGAGGGTCTATTTATGATTGCCCTTTTTTAATCCAGGTAATGTTGATAGTGGGTCAGGATGCTATTTTGCTTTGCACCATAAATTGTGTGTTCTATATTTTTCATTACTTTTGTAGTTATGAGCACAAATGAACATATTTATCACACTATGTTCTAGTATAGTTTTAAGAGAATTTCTATAGAATATGTCAGATTGTACATTTGTATGCATCTTCATGTCCAGAATGCATGTGTTCCTTAACTTGACAAGATGTTTGCAAGTGTGTTGTTATGCTATACAGTAATGTACTGTGAGCTGACCTGTGCTTATGATGGAGTACTATGTTGTACCATGGCCTGTGCTTACTGTGGAATAATATGGACACCCTATCTCCAGCTAAGACTAATGTGGAATAATGTGTCACTCAATGGCCTGTGCTTACTGTGGAGTAATATGGACATCGAAGCTCCAGCTAAGACTAATGTGGAATAATGTGTCAGTCAATGGCCTGTGCTTACTGTGGAATAATATGGACACCGAAGCTCCAGCTAAGACTAATGTGGAATAATGTGTCACTCAATGGCCTGCACTTGCAGTAGAATAGTTTACTACATGGCCTGCTTCTTAACATGGAGTACTGTATGACACCATGGCCTGAGATTATAATGGAATCATGTGTTATACTGTGGTCTGTACTTATTAGGGAAAAATGTGCTACACTCTGGCTTGTGTTAATGTGCCACACAGAGACCTATGCTTACTGTGGAATGATGTACTACACAGTAGCCAGTGCATGTCATAGAGTAAGGTACCGCACTGTGGTTTGTGCTTATGGTAGTCTATTGTGCTACACCATGGATTGTGCTTACTATGTGGTAATACACCCTCACAACACCATGGCCTGTGTTTACAGTGGAGAAATTTACTACATCATGATATGTAATTATTGTGCAATAGTGTACTGTTCTATGGCTTGTGCTTGTTGTGGAGTAATGTGTCATCCAAAGGCCTGTGCTTTTTGCAGAGTAATGTGCTAGACCCTGGCCTGTGCTTATTGTGGAGTACTATGGTACGGCATGGCCTGTGATTACTGCAAAGTAATGTGCTACACTTTGGGCTGTGCTTACTGTGGAATAATATGTTACACCATGGGATGCTCTTACTGTGGAGTAATGTTCTACATCCTGGTCTGTGCTTACTGTGAGGTAATGTGGTACAGCATGGTCTGTGCCTACTGTAGAGTAATGCACCACACTGTGACTTGGGCATACTGTGGAATAATATGCTGCACTGTGTTCTGTGCTTACAGTGAAATAGTGTACTTTACCATGGTCTGTGCTTAGTTTTAAGTATAATTCTACACTGTGATTTTTGGATGCTGTGCTACACCATGTCTATGCCTACTATGCAGTAGTATGTGTGCCATAGAATGTATTATACTGTGGCGATTTCTCTATGTCAGGTAATATACTACACCATGGCCTATACTTAGCACTACTGATGTGCTAAATTGTGCTTTTTTGATACTGTGCTACACCATGCCGTGTGCTTACTGTGGAGTAGTATATTACACTATGGGCTGAGGTTGCCATGGTATAATTTATTATTCTGTGGTATGTTCTTCCTGTCAAGTAATGTACTATATCATAGCCATTGCTTACTGTGGTATAATGTGCTACACTATGGCCGCTGTTTAACTCACATTATATGCCCAATGTTGTATGATAGTGTTTGAAACATTTCAAAGCACACTGCATATCATAGTTTACTGCATGAGGTAGTGTGCTGTATGATGTAGAGTTCTTCATGACATAGCATGCTACATAACAGTGTGCTGCATGGGGTAGTGTGCTGTATGATGTAGATTGCTCTATGGCATAGTGCTCTGCTTGGTGTAATGTATTGTTTGACATAGTATGCTACATAGTGTGCTGCATGGGGTAGTTTCCTACATAATGTAGTGTATTCTATTGCATAGTATGCAACATAACATAGTGCACTGCATAGGGTAGTCTGCTGCATGATGTAGAGAGCTCCATGACATAATGTGTTGCAAGATGTACTATGCTATAATATATGGTGTGATAAATGATTTAGTTTTCTTCCTGTCATATTGTACTATATGATAATATTCTTTCTACCATAGCATGATGGACAATATAGCATGATGCATGATATAGTCTGCTGCAAGAAATAGTTGGCTCCAAGAAGCATACTGCATGTTATAGTATTGCACATGACATAGAGTGCTGCATAATGTAGTGTGTTACTTACCATAGTTTACTCTATGATATACTGTTTTGAATAATTGTTTGATTACAGTGTATGCTTCAAGATATAATGTGCTACATGACATAATGTGTTCCACGATATAATGTGCAGGCTGATGTAGCATGCTGCATGACATGGTATCCTATATGATGTAGGGCTCTGTGGTACAAATCATTTTTGTTGTATAGTATAGTGTGCTACATGATCTGATATGCTACCTGACAAAATATACTACCTGACCTACTAAGCAGCATGAGATAGTGTGTTACATGGCATACAGTGCTGTGCTGACTGACTGGGACTTGGCATTGTCTCTTACATGATATAGTGTGTTCCATAATACACTGTGCTCCATGACATAGTGTGCTGCCTGATATAGCATGCTGCATAACTTAGTATGTTCCATGAAATAGAGTTCTGCGTAATATAGCGTGCCACATAATGTGATAAACTGCATATCAAACTGCTCTTCATGACACCATTTGTTGCATGGCACAGTATATTGCATGACAACATCTGTAGCATAACATAGTGTTAAGAATGACATAGTGCATTGTATGATGTAGTATTCTGCATGATCTAATGTGCCGTATGATCTAGTGTACAGCATGATATAGTGTGCTACATTATATAGAATGTCACATGAAATAGTAAGCATAGTGAGTTGAATGATGTAGAGTTTTGCCTGACATTGCATGTTATATGGCATATTGTGCTGCATGATATACTTCACTCATGCCATACTGTGATGTATGACACAATGTCCTGTATGTCCTAATGTGCTGCATTATATACTGTATAGCATGACATAGTGTGCTACATGATGCCATGGGCTGCATGAGGTGGTGTGTTTTATGTGTAATACATAAAATAGTTTGTCACAAGATGTCTGCTGCATGCTACAGTATACTGCATGCCATAGTGTTCTGCATGACATAGTTTGTTGCATGATATATCGTGTGACATGATGCAGTGTGGTGCATGACAATGTGTGCTGCATAAAATAGTGTGTGACTTGACATAGTGTGCTCCATGATATATTGTTTTGAATAATTATTTTATTACAGTGTATGCTTCATGATATAATGTGCTACATGACATAATTTGTTCCATGATATAATGTGCAGGCTGATGTAGCATGCTGCATGACATGGTGTTCTCTATGATACAGGGCCCTACATGATGTAGTATGCTACAATATAGCACACTGCATGCAATGCTGTGCTCTATGACAGTGTGTGATATATGACATCATTTACTGCATGACATAATGTGTTTCATAACTAAGTGTGCTGCATGATGTTGTGTGCTACAAGACATAGTGTGCTAAAAATATGTTGCATAAAATAATGCATTGCATGACATACTGTGCTTCATGACATTAAGTTCTGCATGGTGTAGTGTGCTCATGATATGTTAAACTACTTGACATAGTGTGCTCTACTATATAGTATGATGTGTGATGTGTTGCAAGCAATTATCTGTTCTATGACATAGTATGCTGCATGATGTATTGTACATATGCTCCATGAGACAGGTATTGCATGTGATGTATGATGCAATGTGTTTCAGGATATGGTGAGCGCATGATATGTTGCAAGACATTGTCTTCTGCATATGCAGTATGCTTTATGATGTAGTGTGCTATATGACATAGTTTGTTACATTACATAATATGCAACATGACATAGTTTCTACATGAAATGGTGTGTTGCATGATGTAGTGAGCTGCAATAACTACTGTGCTTCCTGGTATAGCATGAAGCATTATTTAGGATGCTGCATGGTATAGTATTCTGCATGATGTATTGTGTCAATCATCTAGTATACTGCATAACAAGTATACTGGGAGACATATTCTACTGTATATTATACTGATATATAACATATTGTACTGCATGACTGAGTGTGATCCATGACATACTTGGATGCATGAAATACTGTTCTGCATTACATAATCTTGTGCATGTGTGTTGTATGCCAACGCTTGCTCCATGACAGAGTGTGATGCACAAAATAGTGTACCACATATCTACTGCATGAAACAGTTTGTCAATGACATTGTGTGCTGCATGATGTAAAGTGCTTCAAGACACTGTGCACTCTGTTGCATAGTCTGCTGCAAGGCACAGGATGCTCCATGATTAAGTGGACTGCATGACATAGTTTTCCCATTGTCATATAATACTGCCTACCACAGTGTACTGCATGATATAGTATGCAGTATGATAATGTGTGCTGCATGACATATTGTGCTCATAAATGGTCACAGATATAATGTGTTGCATAATGTAGCATACTGGATGATTTAGTCTACTTCAAGAAATAGTGTGCTGCATGACACTGTGTTCTGCATGCCATAGTGTGCTGTGTGACATTGTGTACTGACTGTATTGTGCTGCATGTTGTAATGTACTACATAATGTAGTGTGCTACATGATGTAGTGTGTTGTATGATATAATATGTTTCATGGCATTGTGTGCAGCATGACATACTGTGATGCATAACATAGTTTATTCCTTGACATAGTTTGATGCATGAAATAGTGTGCTGGATGACATAATGTACTGCATGGTATAGTGTGACACATAATGTAGTATGTTCCTTGATATAGTTTTCTCCATGATATACTGAGATGCAGTAACACAGCAATACTGGACAAAGGGGGCAGCTGCCCTGGGTACAAAGTTCTACTGAGCATGATTGGCAGTTGCCTATAGGTCCTCAGTGCTATGCTTCACCAGCATTCAAATGCCAGTATTGCATTTGTGGTCAGAACTGAAGCACTTTGTGCTCCATATGAGGCAAAAACTATAGCAGCTGCGTACTACACTATAACAAGCAATTTGCCACAGTTTATAAGGAAATGAAGCATGTTTAAAATGAAGTGTTTTAGTGTTTCATGTGTGAACTAGACTTTAGTAGCCAGTGCCACTTACTAATTGTAGCAAGCAGTTTGTTGCAGTTTAAAAGGGAAAAAGAGCTTTTCTTAAAAAAATGCAGCATTTTAGCCCTCCATATGTAGAACAAACCAGAATAACCTGAAGTTTTAAAGGCAAGAAGAGCTCTTTTTGTATTATTGTCCTCAACTTAGAGTTGATTGGGGTGCCAGATTGGGGGATAACACAGGTTACCAGATTCACTAGCTATACCTCTATTACTTAGTGTCCTGCATGACAATGTGCATGTATGAAGTAGAGTGTGGATTGAAATAACATGTCGCATGATATAGTGTGCTGCATGCGCATAGCAATTTTTTGACTGACATAGTCTACTACATTGCATAGTATGCTATATAATAAAATGTGCTGCATAACATAATATTCTGCAGGCCATAATGTGCCGCTTTATGTAGTGTGTTGCACAGCATTGTGTGCAGCATGACATAGCACTGCATGATGTGGTGTGCTACAAAACATATTGCACTGCATGACATAATGTGCACCATGACATTGCCTGCTACTTTCCATAATGTGTTGCATAATTTAGTGTTATGCATGAAATAATGTGCTGCATGACATAATGTTCTCCATGGTGTGTGCTCCATGATATAGTGCACTTTATAACATAGTGTGCTACATGATGTAATGTGTTACATGGAATAGTAAGTCATATAACATACTGTGCAGCATATTGATGTTAGTCTACTACTCGTAGTGTTCTGCATGACTGTACTATATGTGGTTTAGTGTAATATAGTGAGATGTATGACACAGCGTCCGTGGCATAGTCTGCTTAATGGCAAACTGAGCTCAGTGACTGTGCTGTATGCCACAGTGTTTTTACATTCAGTGTACTGCTTGCCCCAGTGCTTTGCAAGACATAGTACGGTGCATGTTGTAGGGTGTTCCATGCCATTGCATACTGTATGACATAGTTTGCTCTGTGACTTTGGGCATTGCATTATTCTGTGTACTGCATGATGTAATGGGCTTCATGAAATGGTGTGCTCCATGATGCAGTTCCCTGCATGGTATGGTGTATTTCTTGAAACAGTGTGTTAAATGCATATTATACTACATAATGTAGTGTACTACAAGAAATGGTGAGTTACATGGCCACTGCAGCATCCCTATAGTATCATCCTCCCTGGTAAGATCCAACCACTAAGCGGTCACTTTCGAAGTCACCATCTCCTCCAACCCCCACCCCCCAGTTAGGATCAGACATAAATACTTTGCTAAAGCTGATTACAGCCTCCGAGGGATGGTATAAACAGCTTCACAGCTCCTTCCCCCTCTGTAGGAACTATAACCAATATCCAAAACTACACCAAAGCACTATACGAGCATTTATATAGATGCATGGAATCAGGAATACCCGACAGGACTAAATCATCCTCCACAAGGAAGAGTAAACCTGTCTGGTGGACATCTGCAATAAATAAACTCTATAATAAAGGGAAATAATTGCTGTCTAAGACCAAGAAGGAGCAGATGCCCAATTGGAAGCAATGTCTCCATTGCCTGAACAAGCAAATAAGAGCACTAGTGAAATCCTCCAAAGCAAACTTCGAGTCCAAATTGGCCACATCTACTAGAGACAATCATAAGGCCTTCTTCACGTATGTCGGCAACCTCACAGAAAACATCCAGTTCTGTTCTGAACTGGTGGTCAAGGACACCACATATACAGATGTCATAGATGTAGCAAGCTTGCTGGCTGACAGATTCAGCAAAAACTTTACCCAACTGTCCCCCCATCAGTAAAGCCGGACATCCTCAGTACCTGCCCCCTTTTCCTTATATCTAGGGAACAGGTCATGACTGCTCTCTCAAAGGCTAAAAATACAGCCTCCATGAGACCTGATAACATCCCAGGCTGCATCCTATGTGAACTCAGGCAGGAATTTGCAGCACCATTAGGCATCCTTTTCAACCAAAGCCTGAGTACTGAGCAAGTAAAACCACACTTCACCATTTCGCCTCATTCAGTTCTGGCTGATTAGTGATGTCCCCTTTTTATATTCCATATGAAGTGCATTCTATGACTTTAAAATTGAAGTAATGCATCAGAAACTCCATAACATGGTTTGCTAGAGCATTCTTCTGGTCTCTGTTGCAAATATCTCTTAAGCATAATGCACATAGGTAAAATGGATCAACTTTTAAAAAATAGGGTTCAGAGACACAAGTTTCCAATGCATTACTTTAATTTTAAAGTCATAGAATGCACTTCATATGGAATAAGAAAAGGGGACATAATTAATCAAACAGAATTGAATGAGGCAAAATGGATCGTGAATTTAAGAGCTCACAAACCACCAGGTCTAAACTCTGTTGTGCCCTTGAGACCCATTTTGAAAGGAAGGTGACCTATGAGAGGGCAGAATAAAGGTGTGCCTTGATTCTGATTCATAAATGGCTGTACACAAAACAAAGTGGGATGTACACCTAAAACCCTTCTGAATAATTAATTAGAATGAGGAGTTGACTAGAAGTGATTGGTCTGTTTTAAGATATTAATGGAAATGCAACTCTGTTCCCCTTATGATCGGAAGAAGGCATACCCGAAAGTGCTTATTGTTCTGAGGGAAAACTATTTACTTATAAAGATACCAGCTTTTTACAGCTAACAGTTTTTTATTTCACTTCATTAACAGCAATTTGAACTGTCTAGCTCTCAGTTTTTAAAGGATAACCTATTAAAAGGAATGTTAATGTTGTTGCGGTGGTGAAGTGTAATTTTACTTGCTCATTGTTTTTTATCTTCCACATCACCTTCAGCAGTTACCAGGTACCTCTTCAAAGCCTGAGTACTGGCTTCATCCCAGCTGAGTGGAGAGCAGCCACTGTCATCCCTTTACACAAAGGTGGAGCATCCATCAATCTGGGAAATTATACACCCATCAACCTAACTAGCCTGATCTGCAAGGCCATGGAACCGATTATCATGGGCCTCATTAACAAGGACATTGGCAACCTCCAAACACATGATCCCACACAGTTTGGCTTCATCAAGGGAAGGTCATGTCTGCTAAATTTGGTCAATTTCTTTCAGACAGTCACCAAAGCCATGGACAAGGGGAAGACTGTGCCGACCACCTACCTTGACCTGGACAAAGCCTATGACACTATTCCCCACTCAGGCATAATAGATAAACTCTCTCAACTAGGCATCAAACCATATGTTACCAGATGGGTAGCAAACTGGTTCACTAATAGAACCCACAAAATAGGGAAAGCCACATCAAGCAGTAGAACCGTAACAAGTGGTGCGCCCCAGGGTTCGGTCTTGAGGCCTCTGTTATTTGGGATATACTTTTCTGAGATGCAGGCCAAAACCAGTGGGCTATGGCTGACCAGGTTTGCAGATGACTGCAAGCTGGGTGCTGTCATCAATTCCCCTAGTGATGTGGACATCCTCCAAGAGGGTCTCACTCAGACAAATGGCTGGTGCAAGAAACATGGCCTCAAGCCGAATACCAAAAAATGCATCATCATCCCCTTTAGGGAGAGTGACATCCCCACAAATTATCACATTAATAACAATGTCCTAAGAACTCAATCAGTCATAAGGGATTTGGGCACCCAGGTTGATAACAACATGACTTTTGACCATAATGTTGCTTCCGTGGTACAGAAAGCCTTCTACATGGTCCACCCTATAAGTAAGGGTATCTTATTCAAGAACAAGGAGGTCATAACATGCTTGTATTCTTCTCTTATAAGATCCATTATTGAGTACAACACATCTTTTGGGATGTACCTCTCAAAGCACATGCAGCAGCTGGAGAGACAACAGAGGTTCCTCATCAGGAGAATCCAGGGCTTCAAACATCTACCAATTACAGATAGGCTAAAAGCCCTAACCCTCTATTCAGTTTCATACAGACTCCTCAGAGGTAACCTCTGTCTAGCATACAGGGTGATCATGGACCCCAACCTGATGGGATTGCTGGAGATCTGCAAGTCAAGCTCCACTCAAGTAACCCACATGCGTGGTGTCAACCTGGTCTGTGACATCAACTGGACTTGTTAGCAGAACAGATTTGTGTCCCAGACACCCCCTCATCTATGGAATATATTCCCTCTCCACATCAAGCAGAGTAACTCTTTGCCCTTTTTTAAGGGCAAACTGGATAACTAGATAGGAAACAGAAAATATACCCCTGGGATTCAACCCATGTCCCTATTGGACAGGGGCATTGGGTGCTGATTTGCTAAACATGGGCTAAACTCTTGGCTAGGCTTATAAGGGCCTCAGGACCAATAGCATAGTAAACACCTATGATCCTATGATTGTGCTCCATGAAATGATGTGCTGCATGATATAATATAGCAGGCCATAGCATGTTGCACAATGTAGTTTGTTGTATAATGTAGAGTACTGCATGATAGAGTGTGATCCATGACATAGTATGCTGGATGACACAATGTGTTGCATGGTGCACTAGCTGTGTATTTCATGATACAGTGTGCCACATGGCATAGTATGCCACATTATGTGATGGCATAGTGTAATACAGACATGGTGTGCTACCTGACACAGAATGTCATATGACATAGTATGATAAATGATGAAGTGTGATGCTTGACACAATGTGCTGTGACATACCATGGTTTATGACTTAGTCCAATGCATGACACAGTTTGCTGTATGATGTTGTGAGGTGCATGACAGCATGTTTTTATAACATATTGTGATGCATATGTAGTATGTTGCATGACATAATGTGCTGCATGGTATATTGTGCTGCAGGACACGGTGTGCAGTTAGATGTAATGTGCTGCATGTTATAGTATTTTCCATGGTGTAGTGTACTGCATAACACAGTGTCTTGCTTGACATAATGTGCTGAATGACGGACTGCACTTTATAACAGGGTGATGCAAGACATAGTTTGCTGTATGATGTACTGTGCTGCATGGCATGGCATGTTCCATACAATACTATAATGCATAATATATTGTGGTGCATGGCAGTGTGTTGCATGACATAGTGTGCTGTATAATGTAGTGAGCTGCATACTATAGCATTTTATGCAACACAGTTTCCTATATGACATAATATGTTGAATGATACACTCTACTGTATGACAAAGCATGCTGCATGAGAATATCCAGTATTTTATATATTGTCCTGCATAATGTAAAGCTACATAATATAGTGTGATCCATGACATGGTCTCCATGACATATTTTTCTGTATGATGTTGTGTGCTGTGTAACATAGCATGTTGAATAACATACTGTGGTGCATGATGTAGTATGTTGCATGACATAGTGTGCTACATAACACTGTGTGCAGTTTTATGTAGTGTGCTGCATGTTATATATTTTCTATGTAGAGTGTACTGCATGACACAGTGTCTTGTATGACTTGATGTGCTGAATACTGCACTGCACTGTATAATATTGTGATGCATGACATAGTTTGCTGTATGATGTAGTGTGCTGCTTGACACATGTTGCATAATATATTATGATGCATAATGTATTGTGCTGCATGACATTGTTTGGTGCATAACATAGTGTGCTGTATAATGTAGTGTGCTGCACACTATAACATTTTGTATGAGACAGTTTATTTATTACATGACTTAAAATATTGAACAAGACACTGTACTGCATGACAAAATGGCATAACATGGTGCATAACATACTGTGATGCCTGATGTATGACACTGGTGTATGACAGTGTGCTGCATGACACAGAGTGCTATATAATATAGTGTACTGCAGAATATAATATTTTGCATGGCAGTATCATTCATGACTTAATATGTTAAATCATGCAATGTATTGCATAACATAGTGTGCTGCATGAGGATGTCCAATACTTGATATAGTGTCCTGCATGATGAAGTGCTACATGATATATTGTAGTCTATGACATAGTCTGCTGCATGACATGGTGCTGTAATATAATAGAACATACTGCATGTCACAGTGTGCTGCATGACACAGTCTGGTGCATGATGGATGGTGCTTCATGACATAACATACTGCATGACATATTTTCCCATTACTTGTTTTGTATTGTATATTGAAATGCCTTACATTGTGTGCTGCATGCCATATAGTGTGTTTCATGATGTAGTGCATTTCATGACATAGCATGCTATACAATATAGTATACTACCAACAAAGTATTTTCCATGATATATTGTGTTGCATAATTCAGCCATGACATAGTGAGCTGCATGGTGTACTGTCCTACGCAACATAGTATGTGGCTTGAAATAATGTGTTTAATGAAATAGTGTGCTAGATGACATAGTGTACTACATTATATTGTTTACTGCAGGATATAGCTGCATAATGTATTGTGCATCATGACCTAATGTGCGGCATGGCACAGTGTGCTACATGATGTGTGATTTATGACATAGTGTCCCTTATGACTAAATGCTCTCCATGTATAGTGTACTGTATTGCATAATGTGTTTTGTGATACAATGTGCTGCATAATGTTTTGTGCTTCATGATTTAGTGTGCTGGCTGACATAACATATAGCAGGACATGGCACATTACATGACATTGTGTGCTGCATAATTTAGATTATTGCATGAAATAGCAATATCCATGACATGCGTGCTGCACGATGTATTATGCTGAATGATATTGTGATGTGTAAAACATAATGCGTTGCATAATATAATATATTTAGTGACATTGTGTGCTGCATGAAATAATGTGCTTCATGGCATAGTGTGCACCCTGACATAGTGTATTGTGTTATATGGATTGTTTCATGGCATAGAGTTATGCATGAAGTCGTATGTTGCATGACAGCATAATGTGCATTATAATGTGCTGCATGCTATCATGCGGTGTATAACAGTGAGCTGTATGACATAGTCTACAACCTGACATAGTGAGCTGCATGACATATTGTGCTGTAGGACATAATTTACTGCACAGTGTGGTATGTAGCATGACATAGTGTGCTGTGCAACATACTGTTTTGTATGATCCTGTGTGCAGCATAGTGTAGTTTGCTGCACAACAGTGTGTTACATGTAGTGTAATGTATGATGTTCTGTGGTGCATGATGTGGTTTGTTGCTTGTCACTGTACTATCTATGATTGTAGGCTGCATGGTGCAATGTGCTGAACATTGTGGCCTACATGACATGGTGTGCTGCCTTACATAGTGTGCTGCATGATATTGTGTACTACATGACAGTAAACTGCATGTCTTAATGTACAACTTGACATTGTGTGTTGCATGACATAATGGCATAGTACATTGCATAATGTAGTTGCTTGATGAGATGGTGTTCTGGATGACACAGTGTGCTACGTGACATAATGGGTTGCAGGACATATTGTGTAGTGCCATGTAATGAGTTGCTAAATGAAACAGAGTGCTGCATGAAATGATGAGTGACATGACATAGTGTCTTGAATGAAGTATAGTGATGCATGATGTAGTGTGCTGTATGACATTGTATGCTGCATGACATTATGTGCTATGTAACACAGTATGCTGAATAATGTGTTGCAAGTGAGCAACATGAGATAGCATGCTGTGTATAGTGGAGTGCATGATATTCTGTGTTGTATATCATAATATACTGCATGACACTGAGTGTTGCATGACACAATGTTATCCCAGAAATGCAGCACGACATAGTGCAGAACATGTTGCAGCGTGTTGCATGATGCAGTATCTGGCACAATGTAGAATACTGCATGATGCAGTGCGCAAATTACTGCATGATGTGCTATGTTGCATGATGCAGTTTGCTTTAAAATGTAGTATGCTACATGATATTGTGCTGTTGGATATAATGCATTGCATGACATACTTTATTGTGTGCTGCATGGTATAGTATGGTGCATGAAATAGTGTGCTGTATGACATAGTGTACTTATGACACAGTGTGCAACACAAAACACAATGTTCTTTGTTGTGTGACATAGTATGCTTCATGAAATACTATACTGCATGCTAGTTTACTGCCTGGCATAACATGTTTCATGACATAATGGGTTACTTGATGTATTGTGCTGTATAACATAGTATTTTACTGTGTGTTACATGATATATTGTGCTTCCTGGCCAGTAAAATCTAGCGAATATCTTTGCCTTAGATTTGTCTAATCCTGTGCTGTATATTGCAGTATGCCCCATGATTGGTCTATGACATTGTTATTCAATGCATTGTATTACATGATATAGTGTGCTTTACAACATAGCTTTCTTAATTATATATATAGCATGGCATTGTAAGTTGCATGACTTAAAGTTCTGCATGGCGTCATGTGCTACTTGATGTGTGAGGTATAACACAGTGTGATGCATGATGTAATGTGTTGCAGGACCTGCATGATATAGTGTGTTCATGACATACTGTAGTGCATGGCATGGTGCAGTGCCAGTTACACTGTGTGTTCATGACATACTGTAGTGCATGGCATGGTGCAGTGCCAGTTACACTGTGTGTTCATGACATACTGTAGTGCATGGCATGGTGCAGTGCCAGTTACACTGTGCTGTGAAACTTCAAGGAAAGCCTTCAACTGTCTCTTACTGGAATGTACAAGCCATTTCCATGGCCTCTAGCTTTTCCAGTTGCAGTCTGTATTACCATCCCTCTTCCTATAACATGCCTACTTGACTTGCCTGCAGCTTTTTTTTTTTTTTTTTGGAATTTATGGTCAAGCCTAACTGCTTGCCTTATATATTCTAGCACATTGTACACTTTATGTAAGTGAGACTGCCAGTCCACTGAATGAATGGCCATGCCATCTATGTATGCCATAAAACAGTGGGACTGAAGCTTCAGTATTTCATCCTACAGCCTCTCAATGGTAGCACTGTATACTAGAACTGATTATCAGGGTTTACAAAAGCTGTATCTACCCTCACTTAAGTTCACTATCAACTCATCAATTCTGGGCATTGGGTAAGGATGTAACTTTTAAATACTTCTATAAGATTTAGGGAATAGCACTACTGAGTTGTTCTAGTCACTCTCTCAAGTCTTCACTCACTCCTAATCTAAATATTGTTTTAACTTCTTTACTTATTGTTTTGCAACCCTAAAGTCTCATTTGAATTTTTATCCCAGATCTCATCTTTACATAATGTTCTTATCAGTTTAGTTCTCCTGGGCATTTATGCAAAACATGCCTTTATTTCTCAAGATAAACTCTCTTACTTCATGTTTTTATATTTTTGACAATGATTTCTTTGTCTTTCTTTCACACAGATATTCTCTGGTATTTTCTGCAGAAACTTCTGCTTGCAAACTCTGCAGGATTGTCTGCTTTCTTCCATGGCTTCATTACATTAGTTTCATAAATTTGTGGTTTACCTTTAAAATGTTGATGGTTGGAATGTTGAATCCACTTCCACGAACTCTGAACTGCACCTAGTCAAAACCTCAAATGCCGATGTTATGAACTGCAAAATCTCACCCCCTTTTGACCCATGTTAGCACTTGTTTGTAGGTGTGCAATGGTCAGAAATGTTAACGTTTGATGTTTTTTCGAGTATGTGACATTTTGCCATTACAGGTTTCGTGGAACCGTTTCAGTGGTATGGCTGTTTGACTTTGTACAGTCAACATTTTAAAGGTAAACCTAAATTTTCAATACTTTTCTCTTTCATGATTGTCCAGCTTTGAATATTTACTGCATTTATTCTTACAAGTACCCCAGATGGCTCCTACCATTTGTCTAGAAATGTGTTTTCTGTTGAAGATAGTAACATTAGTATTTTGATTCTGGGGTTAACTTCTCTAAATCAAGGCATTCATACTGTCGACTCACCAATCCATTTCCTGGGGTATCTATATATATTCTCCTTTACTATGGACATCACTACATTTAATCTCTCCTGCAAAGAAGCCAAGTGCTATATCACACTTTTTCTTTTGCAGAGTTTTCTGAGCAATGTCAAGTAACTCTGTAAGATGCCTGCTATACAGTAGTTCAAATAAGGTAAATAGTGAGTAGTGTAACAACATGTCCTAGTTTTTTATCTATATCAATAACTTTGCTGAGAGTAGATGTATTAAATATCATTAGTTTGTGAATGGTCTATTGATGTCTTCAACTGTTTATCTTTAAAGTACTGACATAACTGATGCAATACTCCTGGCATAAAGAGAGTGGCTTGGTCAGTAAATTCTCCAGGGATACCCATGCTGAACAAGAATAGTACCAATTCCCTGGTGATAACATAAGCATTCAGTAGTTGCATTGCCTGTGGAAATTTGATAACATTGCTAATTATGACCATTATATACTAGTGCTCATTGCTGACTTAGTTAATGGCCCCATGGTGTCCATAGCAATACACTCAAATGGTATCCCTTTGATAGGCATTGGAATCAAGGAACTTCTGTACCCATGATGGAGTGTAGTGTTCTGACATTCTGTGCACGAATCATGTAAGTTAGTATTTCATTATGCTTTGCCAGTACAATCTGGCTAATAATACATTTGCCTTAGTTTACCTATCCCCAGGTGGTCTCTAAACATATGACTATGAGTTAGTCTCACAGCATCCTATAAGATTTTTGATACTACCAACAGATGCAGAATTTCTTTCCATGCTTTACTAATTTTAACTCAAAATAGGTGCAAGAACTTTTCACAACATCTTATTCCTTCTCTTCCCCTACATCCTTAGTTACATTCTCTCTTGCTGTGCTTGCAGTATCATCTTCCAGTTGTGGCGTTTCCATAGTTCACATGCCTTACTTTTAAGACCACTAACTCAGCTTTACTTTTTTCAGTATGCTTTAGTGGCCCTCCCCACTAAAAATGTTGTCACTGTCACTTCTATGTCTTCTTCTGCAGTGGGTAGCTCTTATGAAAAAATATTTTCTGCTTTATTTTTCCTTGGTTCACACATTCCTGCTGTTTAGATCCATCTACAATCAAATTTTCTGGTTTACAATAGCAGCAATAGTCTCAGAACTCTGCATTCTTTTGCTTTTCTCACTTTCTGTACTTATTTTGGGGGTCCTCACTCAAGTGCTTTTCTTTTTAAGTTTGGCTCAGTATCTTTACTAACTCTTCTGTGTTGACTTCTGTATTGTACTGATTTTGCCTCAGCTGTTATACTGACATTCCCTTACAGTTTTGAATTTTTGTTCCTCTACCATTGGGTCATGTTTGTGATAACAGATCGTATCCCTTTCTCTGCCTATCCTTAACCAAATTCTGACCCTTTTGTAGTTGCCATACTTTCTCCTGGTAATGATTCTGCTTTGTTTTTAAATGGCCATTGTTTTGCTTTCCAGCTTGTCACACTTTATCTATAGGTTTGCCCTATTATTGCATTTCTTATAGTTCTTTAAAATGGGGTAAACTTTTCCATGTTAAATCATCATGAGACATATTAGAGGTTACAGCATAAAGATTTAATACTTTTCCTATCCATCTATCTATCCTCAACCCATTTTGCATTTGGTATCAGGGTGTCACTTTCAACAGTGACAATCACCTCAAGCCAAGTTTTGCACCACCGGATTGCAAGCCCTGCCACAGTAGTTCACCCATACCACTCACTCACACCTATGGCCAATTTAATGTCCAAACCACATATTGCATGTCTTTGGAATATGGGAAGAAATAAGAGTACCCAGAGGAAACCCACACATCCACAGGGAGGACATGCAGTCTCCACACAGAAGGCACCTCAGCTGAGAATTGAACCAGAGAACCTCTTGCTGTGAGGTAACAATGCTAACCATTGCACCACCACACTTTTCCCATAGCAGTCTAATTTTTTTCATCTGAAAAGGGATACCCTTTTTTGTTACAATGAATGCAAATTTCCTTCACTTCCTGCTTGTTAGTAATTTTATGGTTGCGTACTACTAAACGTTTGACAAGGGCATTCATGTTTCTAGAATCTAAAAGGGCTTATACTTCCCTTCCTTATAAAGTTACAATGTATAGTATGAACTTGTCTGTTAGAGTAACACGCAGTAACTTAATCACACCAGATTTTGAAATATCCTCATTTGAAGGATGAATTTCAACTTTAAATTTCTGTCAGAAACTCTGTCTTCAGTGATAGAGGAATAAGACTTAACAAAGTGAATTCTCTCTATGTGTGCAATAAATGAACACTTTACTTGCTGTTTTAGGTTTCTCAGAAGGTACATCTCTTAGTAAAATTTTATCCTTAGAAACAGATAAACATCATTTTATTATCCACTAACTATTCTGCTAAAGTTCGTAGCTTACCAGAGATTTTTTATCACTGTACAGTGCTCATTTCTTTATTTTGCTTTGCAAAGCTCTTTGAAAATGTCTGTTGTTAAAATATCTAAAATGTTCACTTCACTGTTGCTGTTAGGTTCAAGCCAATGTTTTAAAATGTCCTTTAAGTCAAGCATCTGTGCATGTACCAGTTTATCTGTACCAAAAGTCCAGTTATAAAATTGCATTGTTACATTTTAGGGATTATAACAGCACTGAATAAAATTTATTTTTCTTACTTTCTTTCTTTCTTTTTTTCTTTCTTTCGTAAGTGTACCCCAGTCAGTCAGTACTATTCAAGTCCATGAATGTTTTCAGTGCCTCTGGCTCACTGGGGTGACAAGTTTCTAACACAGTCTGCTTGGTACCAGTTCCCTGTGTTCATATAGCATTTAAATATCACTAATTATGATTTCAGGTCATCATTCCTGGCTATTTTCTTTAGAGGTGGCACAGTCTTAGAGCTGGGAGTTATGGTGGCCAGTGCAATCAGTTGCTGTTGTAACTGAAAGCCTCTCTAGACCCCAAGAAAAGTCAAAAACTGTAGGCCTCCCCTAAGCCCTACCTTCTGCTCCAAAACAAAAATGACTTCTACAAGATATAACAGATGTTGCTGTCCACATGCTAGCCCCTACAAGGCCCTTTCCTAATCCATGATTCCAAGTCCTGTTTTCAGATAATTCTTCAGTGAGGAACTAACTTCCTGAACTTAGCCCTCCAGACTACCCTCTTTTATACTCTAGTAACTAGCAGTTAAGTCCTTGCAATTTGACTAATTGCTGTGAGAATGTTTAGGCACAACATACATTCTAAAAATATGTTCAAAGATACATACACTTTTACCATTACCCATGCTGCTATACATATGCACGTGTGTGTGTGTGTGTGTGTGTGTGTGTGTGTGTGTGTGTGTGTGTGTGTGTGTGTGTGTGTGTGTGTGTGTGCACGTGCACGCGATGCACTCAGAGAAGTTAAAAGAACAAATTCTGATTTGTAAGAGGATATGGGCATGTATCATGTGTCTGACTGTACTAGATGAACTCACACTATCTCATTTCTGCCAGCACTAGCCCTTGCCACAGAACCTCCATCATCACTAATCTCCACTCTTATCTTCCTATGGGTGGCATCGTTACCATGCTTAAACATTTTTCAGGTCCCTGGACTACTGTAACTCAGTAGAACACCTGCCATACTGTGACTATGTCCTGATATGTCTGAGGCCTGGCTGTGGTTGCTGCTGGCCTTATATAAGCATGGGTGGGGTGTGAATAACTGTTGATGATGTGGAAGCATTGACTGTCAGTGAAAGACTAAGTTCACAATTGTAATGACTGATGGCTATTATTCATCACTAGGCCCCCTTTGGTGGTGACATTAATTGGTACACATTGTATGACATGAGACACCATTTTCAGTCTATGCTGGCCTATGGTGTGCACAGCTATTTTTATACATTTGCTGCCACCATGACTGTGGGACATTAAATGGCACGACTTAACATTATCAGATTTAGTGATCTTTCCAAACCTGCACAATATCCTTCCACCACATACTTCTTCTCTCCTACTTTTGGTGACACCAGCTTTAGTTTTTCAATTAGACATATAAAAATATATACACAGTCATGCACACAAATTTACAGGCACAATAAAGCACAATCTTGAGAAGGTGCTTGTCAAATGTTCAGTGACAGTAATTATAATCCCTAGAAGTGAAAAACATTAAGTGTTAGCAATTGAACTGTGATATCACAGAGTGCTCACCTTTCTGAGATGCTCAACAGTTTCATAGTTAACAAGTAAAAGGTGTGGGGGCACAGTGCCCACTTTTAGGAGTACAGGGAATGAAGCCCTATAGCAAAAATGCTTGAGAAATATGAGGACCTTTCAGAATTCACTGTTTTTCTAGTTGAATCACAGTTATTTTTTAGCATCAGGGCTCACATTACCATGTCTCATACTAAGGAATCCACACATGCACACGTGCGTATACACACACACACACGCACACACGCACACACGCACACACACACACACACACACACACACACACACACACACACACACACACACACACACACACACACACACACGCACACGCACACACACACGCACACACACACACACACACACACACACACACACATTCTCACATACGCACACATGCACACACACACACACACACACACACACACACACACACACACACACACACACACACACACACACACACACACACACACTCACATATGATCCCCTCATCATTTGAAGACACTGTGCAGCATGATGATGATATGGAGAAGGAAGAAGCAATTACTACCACACAGGAAGCCATGAACACTCAATATAAGACAGGTATAAGAAAAATCACTTTCCTCATGGTACATTGCTGGAATAAAATATCCAGGCAACAAAAAAGTTGAATAACCAGGTCAGCACTCCCAAAAAAGTTGAACTTTTATTGATTAAGAGCTTTCCTCTCTTATAATAAAGAAACTTCCTCAAAATAAAATCCCATTGTTAACAAAGCATTTAAATACCCCTCCAATACACACTTCCACCAATGGCATTAAAGCAAATACATAAAGAAAAAAAAATCACTATTTAAAGAGACAATGTCATATTAAATAATAAAACAGCCCCTTAGCAAAAGCGCAGTAAATATACCCACACTGTTTGCGATGAATTTCATTAATACAACCCCAAAAATATCTCCACAAAATATTGAATCTAAACATTCACGTTAAAAACCTTGACAAATATATTTGATATTTTTGAAAAACTCTGCAAATGGAATATCAGGAATTTTTTTGCTAAACCGAAGGGTAGGAAATATTTTAGCTTCTCTAAGGATGAAGTGGCCCTATTAAACCAAATTACACATGATCATTCCATCAGGGTGTTGAAACTCAATAAAGGGGGTGGCTTGTTTGTTATGGGCATGGATGATTATTGCATCAGAATGAATTCACTGTTATCGTCCAATGCGTACACTGAAGTATCTCATAACGAGATAAATATAGTGTTTGCAAAGATTGACATGGCACTACATGACATGTTTGCACAGGGTCAACTGAGTAAAAGAGAATATGAATTTATGGTGAATGAATACCCGGTTATTGCCGGTAATTTTGCTATTCCAAAAATTCATAAGGGTTTATTTGACCCACCTTTTAGACCCACAGTAGATGCCAATAGGTCAAAAATGCACTATATACCTAAATTTCCTGACCATTTACTTAAAGAATGTGTGGAATTGTAAGGACTTTTGGAAATTTCTAGCCAGAATTAATGATGTAGAATACAACGAAAACAGCATTTTTGTGATCACTGATGTGGTAAATTTATATTCAGTGATACCACATTATATAGGTCTAGCCTGGCTGTAAGAGTTACTGTTCAATTTAAAGATTTTGTCAAATGACAGGGTCAGTCTGGTGGTAGCGTTAATGGATGTGGTTTTATCAAACAACTGCATTTTCTTTGATGGGCACTTTTTCAGCCAAGATACAGGGGTGGCTATGGGGGCAGCATGTGCCCCCAGTTTTGCCAATTTGTTTATGGCCCAATGGGAAACCAAATATGTTTTTATCCATGCTATGTGACTTCCTGGTCCTACTATACCCATTATCTGGACAACATTTTTATCCTGTGGACAGATATAGAGATTAGATTGACAGAATTTCTAGAATATATTAATAACACGATAAAATGTTTGATTTTTTTCTCACACAGTAGGACCGAATAGAATTGCATTTTTGGATATTGACCTGCTGAAGAATAGTGAATTTAGCTGTTTTCAATCCAATATGTATAGAAAGAAAACCTTTGCAAACACTTACTAGCACTTCAAAAGCTGGCACCCTATACACCAGAAGAAGGCTGTGGTTAAGGTCCATCTTGTTAGAGTGGCCAGGATGGTCACAGACACCACAGCCTTTATAGATGAATGTGACCAGGTCATCAATATGTTTCTTAGGAGAGGTTACCCAGAAATATTCTTTCAGAATATTAAGGGAGAAGTTGTATGGAAAAAGTTGCACGGGTTCTATAGACCGATATTGGCAGGGTCTAGGTCAATCAGTGCAATAGACAATAATAGAACTTATGGCTGGGGAACTTGTACCTAATCCAGCATGTAATATGAATGTAAACAGTGTCAAGGGAAATTATTTATTACATTTACATTGGACAATTATGATGTTTATGATATTCTGAAACATTGGGCTGTTTTTTCATGTGACAATAGAATATTAGTAGGTGACAGTGCTATTGTGGTATACAAAAAGGACAGATCTTTCAATAATTTATTGGAGTTCAGGACTTGTGAGAGTGCAAGGAAGAAGGGTATGTTTAAGTGTGGTCATTGAACCCAATGCCCTACATGCACACTTCAGACACCTTGTTCGTGAATGGTGTTAGAATTGAATTAAGGGGTCATCAACTTATTTGTTGTCTGGATACCTTATTCGAGCTTTGCATCAAGAGGGAAGTGATTTTTTTCCTTTCCCCAGTTCCAGCAGTTTGTGTTTTATAAGACAAGTATAGTATGTTAGATCCACACAAAGACCTGCTGAACAACATATTCTGTCTCTGAGTTATTTTTGTATACCACTGAAAACTGGCATATTGGAATTTATTTTCTTGGTTAATACAGAGATGCATGGCTTCTTCACTTTCCGGGTTTCAACTGCCAGATCATCAGTTTTGCAAATCCCCAACTCTCCAGTATTGTTTTCTGGTGGAAATAACTGTTGGTGCAGTTTCTCAGTGTGTGCTGATAGTGATTCATTTGTTTCTCTGTGTGTGCTGTGCTGGCAGTGATTCCTTTGTTTCTAAGCACGTGCTGGCAGTGATTCCTTTGTTTCTCAGTGTGTGCTGACAGTGATTCCTTTGTTTCTATGTGTGTGCTGGCAGTTTTTCCTTTGTTTCTCTGTGTGTGCTGACAATGATTCCTTTGTTTCTGTGTGTGTGCTGGCAGTGATTCCTTTGTTTCTAAGTGTGCTGGCAGTGATTCCTTTGTTTCTCTGTCTGTGCTGGCAGCTATTCCTTTGTTTCTCAGTGTGTACTGTGCTGGCAGTGATTCCTTTGTTTCTCAGTGTGTGCTGGCAGTGATAACTTTGTTTCTCTGTGTGTGCTGACAGTGATTCCTTTGTTTCTGAGTGTGTGCTGGCAGTGATAACTTTGTTTCTATGTGTGTGCTGGCATTGACTCCTTTGTTTCTAAGTGTGTGCTGGCAGTGATTTCTTTGTTTCTAAGTGTGTGCTGGCAGTGATTTCTTTGTTTCTCTGCATGTGCTGGCAGTGATTCCTTTGTTTTTCAGTGTGCTGGCAGTGATTCCTTTCTTTCTCTCTGTGTGCTGGCAGTGATTCCTTTGTTTCTAAGTGTGCACTGGCAGTGATTCATTTGTTTATATGGGTGTGCTGGCAGTGATTCCTTTGTTTCTCAGTGTGTGCTGGCAATGATTCCTTTGTTTCTCTGTGTGTGCTGGCGGTGATTCCTTTGTTTCTCAGTGTGTGCTGGCAGTGATTCCTTTGTTTCTCAGTGTGTGCTGGCAGTGATTCCTTTGTTTATATGAGTGTGCTGGCAGTGATTCCTTTGTTTCTCAGTGTGTGCTGGCAGTGATTCCTTTGTTTCTCATTATGTGCTGGCAGTGATTGCTTTGTTTCTATGTATGTGCTGGCAGTGATTCCTTTGTTTCTGAGTGTGTGCTGGCAGTGATTCCTTTGTTTTTGAGTGTGTGCTGGCAGTGATGCCTTTGTTTCTCAGTGTGGCTGGCAGTGATTCCTTTGTTTCTCAGTGTGTGTTGACAGTGATTCCCTTGTTTCTCTGTGTGCTGGCAGTGATTCCTTTGTTTCTCTGTGTGTGCTGACAGTGATTCCTTTGTTTCTATGTGTGTGTGCTATGCTGGCAGTGATTCCTTTGTTTCTAAGCTTGTGCTGGCAGTGATTCCTTTGTCTCTCTGTGTGTGCAGACAGTGATTCCCTTGTTTCTAAGAGTGTGCTGACAGCGGTTCCTTTGTTTCTCTGTGTGTGCTATGCTGGCAGTGATTCCTTTGTTTCTAAGCACATGCTGGCAGTGATTCCTTTGATTCTAAGTGTCTGCTGGCAGTGATTCCTTTGTTTCTCTCTGTGTGCTGGCAGTGATTCCTTTGTTTCACAGTGTGTGCTGGCAGTGATTTCTTTGTTTCTAAGTGTGTGCTGGCAGCGATTCCTTTGTTTCTCTGTGTGTGCGGACAGTGATTCCCTTGTTTCTAAGAGTGTGCGGGCAGCGATTCCTTTGTTTCTCTGTGTGTGCTATGCTGGCAGTGATTCCTTTCTTTCTAAGCACATGCTGGCAGTGATTCCTTTGTTTCTAAGTGTCTGCTGGCAGTGATTCCTTTGTTTCTCTCTGTGTGCTGGCAGTGATTCCTTTGTTTCACAGTGTGTGCTGGCAGTGATTTCTTTGTTTCTAAGTGTGTGCTGGAAGTGATTCCTTTGTTTCTCTGTGTGTGCTATGCTGGCAGTGATTCCTTTGTTTCTAAGCACATGCTAGCAGTGATTCCTTTGTTTCTCTGTGTGCACTGACAGTGATTCTTTTGTTTCTAAGTGTGTGCTGGCAGTGATTCCTTTGTTTCTGTGTGTGTGTGTGTGCTATGTTGGCAGTGATTCCTTTGTTTCTAAGCATGTGCTGGCAGTGATTCCTTTGTTTCTCTGTGTGTGCTGGCAGTGATTCCTTTGTTTCTCATTGTGTGCTGGCAGTGATTCCTTTGTTTCTAAGTGTGTGCTGGCAGTGATGCCTTTGCTTCTCTGTGTGTGCTGAAAGTAATTCCTTTGTTTCTCTGTGTGTGCCAACAGTGATTCCTTTGTTTCTCTGTGTGTGCTGGCAGTGATACCTTTGTTTATAAGTGTGCACTGGCAGTGATTCCTTTGTTTATATGAGTGTGCTGGCTGTGATTTCTTTGTTTCTAAGTGTGTGCTGGCAGTGATTTCTTTGTTACTCTGTGTGTGCTGGCAGTGATTCCTTTGTTTCTCAGTGTGCTGGCAGTGATTCCTTTGCTTCTCTGTCTGTGCTGACAGTGATTCCTTTGTTTCTCAGTGTGTGCTATGCTGGCAGTGATTCCTTTGTTTCTCAGTGTGCGCTGGAAGTGATTCCTTTGTTTCTCTGTGTGTGCTGGCAGTGATTCCTTTGTTTCTAAGTGTGCACTGGCAGTGATTCCTTTTGTTTATATGAGTGTGCTGGCAGTGATTCCTCTGTTTCTCAGTGTGATCTGGCAGTGATTCTTTTGTTTCTCTGTGTGTGCTGGCAGTGATTCCTTTGTTTCTATGTATGTGCTGGCAGTGATTCCTTTGTTTCTGAGTGTGTGCTGGCAGTGATTCCTTTGTTTCTGAGTGTGTGCTGGCAGTGGTGCCTTTGTTTCTTAGTGTGGCTGGCAGTAATTCCTTTGTTTCTCTGTGTGTGCTGGCAATGTTTCCTTTGTTTCTCTGTGTCTGCTGGCAGTGATTCCTTTGTTTCTCTGTGTGTGCTGACAGCGATTCCTTTGTTTCTATGTGTGTGCTATTCTGGCGGTGATTCCTTTGTTTCTAAGCTCGTGCTGGCAGTGATTCCTTTATTTCTCTGTGTGTGCTGACAGTGATTCCTTTGTTTCTAAGTGTGTGCTGGCAGCGATTCCTTTGTTTCTCTGTGTGTGCTATGCTGGCAGTGATTCCTTTGTTTCTAAGCACGTGCTGGCAGAGATTTCTTTGTTTCTCTGTGTGAGCTGACAGTGATTCCTTTGTTTCTAAGTGTCTGCTGGCAGCGATTCCTTCGTTTCTCTGTATGTGCTATGCTGGCAGTGATTCCTTTGTTTCTAAGCACGTGCTGGCAGTGATTCCTTTGTTTCTCTCTGTGTGCTGGCAGTGATTCCTTTGTTTCTCAGTGTGTGCTGGCAGTGATTCCTTTGTTTCTAAGTGTGTGCTGGCAGTGATTCCTTTGTTTCTCTGTGTGTGCTATGCTGGCAGCGATTCCTTTGTTTCTAAGCTCGTGCTAGCAGTGATTCCTTTGTTTCTAAGTGTGTGCTGGCAGTGATGCCTTTGTTTCTGTGTGTGTGCTGACAGTAATTACTTTGTTTCTCTGTGTGTGCCAACAATGATTCCTTTGTTTCTAAGTGTGTGCTGGCAGTGATTACTTTGTTTCTCAGTGTGTGTTGGCAGTGATTCCTTTGTTTCTCTGTGTGTGCTGACAGTGATTCCTTTGTTTCTCTGTGTGTGCTGACAGTGATTCTTTTGTTTCTAAGTGTGTGCTGACAGCGATTCCTTTGTTTCTCTGTGTGTGCTGACAGTGATTCCTTTGTTTCTCTGTGTGTGCTATGCTGGCAGTGATTCCTTTGTTTCTAAGTGTGTGCTGGCAGTGATCCCTTTGTTTATCAGTGTGTGTTGGCAGTGATTCCTTTGTTTTGGGAAGCTTCTCCCCATAACTCTCAACTGTACAGATTTTCACAGAATGTCCAGATTTTGGCTTTATACTTTTGGCCTGTTTTCATAAAATTGTGGTTTTCGGACAAATTAGTGTTAAATCGTTAAAGAATGAAGTTGCAAAATAATAACAGGCATTTCAGGTTCAGACCACATCCTTCAGAAAATTTATGCCAATGCAAAACCTGTTATTCTATCAACTTTCCAAGTTTGTAAGAGGTTGTAATTTAAAAATTGTCCCTATTTTTGGGCCTTTGTCCCACTTTTATTTATGGTTTTGTCCAGATTTCTTGCTCTAAGAGGTTGAGAGGTATGTTTCTCCCTTCTTTTTGTTGATGTGTCAATAGAATTGGCATATATATGTCTGGGTGGCTGACGATTTCACTTCTGCAAAAATGTTTCTTTTTTCTTTTTGTAATGACTTTAACTATATGTTATAATGACAATAAAGAATCTCTTCATAATGTTTTGAGCTGTCAACTTTTTCCCAGCATTCTTTTTTTTTCTTTGTTCTTTAGGTTGGCTCTCGTGGTTTGGGAACAGCATTGTGATCTTTGTCTTGTACAAGCAAAGGGCTGGCTTGCAACCACAGGATTACCTTACCTTTAACCTTGCTGTGTCAGATGCCAGCATTGCCATTTTTGGATATTCTCGAGGCATCCTTGAAGTCTTCAATGTATTCAGAGATGATGGCTTTCTGATTACCTCAATTTGGACCTGTCAGGTAAGTATAGCTTTCATACATTGCAGTTCAGAAACTATACAACACAAACATATAAAATAAACCAACAATTTATTGATGCTAATTTTTAGGTTTATGTATTTATTTTTATTAACACTGTTGGTCCCCCTAGGCCAATAGCCTCTTTCCCGGGGTGACTTGAGGTAGTATTCATACTGACTTGGGGAAACTTAGTCTGATCACTTGAAAATTTCTACTCTTTCGATAAGTGACATGGAAATATTTACATCCATCCGAGCTACCACCAACGTAGACAGTTGGGGCCTTGGTTTAACATCTGTTGCAAATGACAACACACTCAGGAATGTGGCATCTCCCTTATTCTGCACTGTAGCATCAGTATTGGAAATATTAATTCAAATAATATGTATGGGAATAGAATCCACAGCCTTCTACACCAAAGCCAGGTGTGCTACTGATATTGCTATTAAATGTTAAAAAGCAGATGGAGCATTGGAGTGTGGTCATCATATGTTTAGTAGCCAAGTAAGAATGTTTTAATTATTAAAATACTGAATGCTATGCTAAATATAACAAAATAAATATAGTTCTACCCATCTTCAATTGGCAAAAATGCTTTTTAGCAATGCTGTAGCATTTTCCCTAAACTGTCTTAACAATGAACTGCAGGGTTTAGTAGTTTTTGATATTAAGAAAGTCTGTTTGATGATGTAAAAGTTTCTCTTTACACCACTGTATTGTAATTTTTATACATTTTTAGTTAAAAGGCACCTGAAGAGGGAGTTAATTTTCAACAAGTCAAAAGTACTTCAAATTAGGAACATTTTTCTTTAAAATTCTAAGTACATTTTTAAATGTAAAAATATTTTGCAAAAGTGAGTGTATGTTGCATAAGTGTTTTTTTAGGTGTGAAGATATGTTCCTTAACTAAAAGTCAGACAGAAAATGTAATAGCCAAAATGGCAAAAATAAAACCGTGTCAGGTAAAGAGTGCATTCCTTGATTGTATAAATGGATGTGCAGGTTACCATAAATTTTATGCATTAAACAGACATTGATTTATGCTCTGGAAATAGCAGTATTCCTGCCTCATAAAAGTTGTTTCACATTGCTTTATCAAACAAACTATGTCAACTTCCAAGAGGGAGGCTAAGTTACCTCAGTTTAGCCTAGAAGCCCCCTCCACACTCATGCAATATTTCCAAGAAAAAAGTACATTGTGTACAGATACATGATTAAATGTCCACCTTCTTTTCATTGTTCTCAGTCCTGCACCATTAGTTTCAGCTTTCTATAGTGTATTCTAAAGAAGTGCAGCAGTGGCCTAATTCTAGAACCTGATAATGAGACTCACTGTGTGTTTCATTGGTTTGATTCCATTAGATTTCATTTGTATATGATGTGACTTTGAGCACCTCACTTAACCAGAAAGACCACCCAGTTTACTCATATATACAAAAAACAAACAAACAAACAAACAAATAAATAAATAAATAAATAAATAAATAAATAAATGAATGAATAAATTAATCTCATGTGGTCTAGCCTGGTTTATAAACAATATAAAACTCAGATATTGGCCAATTTGCTGTTACATATCTGGATTCATGGCACAACAATCAGTTTAGCCTGGATGGATCCAGATAGCTTTTTTTCATAAAGGCACTACCATACCTTTTCCCATTTTTTAGAACTTATCAAGGAAAATGCAAAAGTACTACACTGAGAGGTAGTCTGGAAGGCTAGTGGAAGTAGATATGGTATATACTTCACAGCCTGAAGGATGCAATGTTTCTTCATGTTTCTATATTTTTTGTGGTTCTTACTAGCCTTGACCATCAAGCCTTCCCTCACACCCTATATACCTAATTGTTTTCATAATCTGCTTGTCATTAATACCCCCCATATCGACCCATGGGGGGCATCTTCTCTTTAGAGGGGGTAATATCTTTCAATAACCCCATCTAATTTCCTGCTGACTGAGAAAATAGGCATTGGTAGGTCATCATGCATTATCTAGCTTGAATGTTTCAGTAATGCCCTGACAACTCCCCTGTTAGCCAACAGTAATTTGCAATGAGTGCTATATGTAGCTAATATGTGCATGCACATATCTTCATAATTGCTGTATGGAGCTATAATACAAAGTTCTCCTTGCAAGCTCATGGTCCACACCCAACTTTCCTGCAGTAAGCGAAACAAAAGACTCTGGCATCATAAGGGTAGGACACCCAGTAGGTGGGAAGAGCCTTTAGCAGTGGATGAAGATGCTGTACACTGGATTTAATATTACATCATGATTAGAACATGTGCAGATGAAGTGGCTTTCTGTTTCATTTAAAAAATGTATCTTAATGTATTAGTTGAACTCTCCATTGAACTCAACACCTTTCTGCTGAGGGAATTCAACTATCCATCCATAAACTGGATAGAAAAATGTATTTCCTTTGTAGTTCTGATGAAGTCCTTTACACATATTGAGAGGAGGAAACCACTCAAACTCACCAAATAAGAAGAAAATCTTTGACTGTGCATTTGGTGTTGATTCTGGAATCACACATCCTAATAAGCCTGTATTTAGTTTATTAGTTCTTCCTTTATGCATGCACGCCTTTTCTGTTTAGCTAGGCCTGTAATGGTCTGAGCATGATCGTCTAGTACTTACCTATGAACCTAAATGCACTTCTGCATTAATGAAATAGTAGCAGGATATGGGTGGAATTATAAGCCATTCTGCATGTATCAACAAAAGCTATGATATAAAATAATGTGCCACCTGTCTCTGCTAACTATACGGCACACAAGCTAATATTTGGTAGTGTGTTACCTAATTTTAGCATAACAAAAGGACAGACACTTTTGAATATGGTTTTAAGAGCTGGTTTGTGCAATAGGGGTAGTAATTACCTTTCTGGGGAAGTCTGCTGTTTCAATTTACCACCTGAGTGCTTACCTACATTCTTATTAGAGGTCATCCAGTGATGACAAGGAGAAGACACTTTGAAAATAGCCATGGGAAGGCTGGAACAACAGGTAAAACACAACTTACTTCTATCATTAGAATGCAATCAAAGAAGCCACAAAGGGCAGTTTTCTCCACAAAGCAAAAATTAATCAGAAACCCGAATATAAGGTGAAGTAAAAGAGACGTGTAAATGATAAAAATGGATGAATAAGTGTATAGCAGAGAAAATTCTCAAAAAGTTAACAAAGAAATGCAGCAAATAAATGGAACACCATGGATACAAGTGTACAAAGTTACAGCACTAGAATTAAGTGTACAAAGTAACAGTACTAGAATTCTGGCCCTGAGAGATGTTCATAGATATGTATTAGACTAAGTGGTCTTGCAGGCCATTTTAAACCTGGCCATTTTCCACTTCATAAGAATCAAACCCTGCATCTTGTGTCTGTGAGGTAACCACCTCAAGCATTACACAAAACCCTAAACCTCCTTTAGGGGTTCACGGGTTCATACTAGGCTATCAGTCTGCAGACTGATAGTTTGATAACTGATAATAGGCTATTACATACCTAATAAATAACTAGAGGCCATAATCAAACCCTGTACCTTGTACAGGTATGTGCCACTTAAAGTCCAGGATAGGTTTTATCCCATAGAACGTTAAGTGGTGCAGACATTAAGAGAACACCCTATACTTTGTAGTCGCTTCGCTTAACATCCAGCTACATAATGGTTGATCAAATGTACGTCCTCTTAGTTCAGTAAGAACGTGAATGTGGGTTGATGCTGTGCGGAAAGATATTAAGCAGCAGGTAAGGACCTTAACCATTATGCCAAACCCCCTTTTGTATAGTGTATTCATCAGTACAACAGCAGCCTTACTTATATGGGTTATATCCTGTCAAGGGTAATACTGCCAGCTAACTTCCATAGCTTCATGACACCTTCCACATGCCCAAACTGTGAGGCAGCTTTAGCCAAGCTGACTAAAAGACAAGTTTTTGCACTAAATCCTTCAGAGCTTTAGTGCTGCTGAAGATTATACTCCTCTTATTGGGATTATGATTAATGGTCAGCTTGTGCTTTTTCTTTGCTTGGCAGTTCCCTTTGGGGGGGGACTTCCATTCCATTATCTTGGTTGATTATTATTACTTTCCTCTTAAGGAAAGTTATTTTAAAGCTAGGAGTTTGTATATTAATGGGCTGTCATGAGACTGTAGTGTAATTTTAAATGACAGCACTCTTTTTTTCTGCAGTTTAAATGGTGGCAAAAAAAAAAAATAAACAGTTATCCAAACAGTCTTTGGCCCCACAGCAGGCTAACAATGTGCTTCAGCCTCAGGTGGTGTGGTTTTTTTTTGTCACACAAATCTTTAATTCTTTTCCAAATTCACAGCCACTATGCACTGGGGGTCGCCATGTCCTCTGTGGCTGTTGGGGTTCCCTCAGTGGGCAAGGGAGAGTCACTTTTGTTGGTCCTGTTGGGGAGGGAACAGGGAAAGCTTCCCTGTTTTGTCGAAATGTTGTGCCCACCCTGGGGAAGCTACTGCTGCCATTAGTAACACTGTTTTACATAACTAGTTTATTGGGTCTGGCTCAGGGTTTTATTCAGGCTTTTGATCCTTCATATGTATTGCTTTCTAGTCAAAAAAAGGAACGATACCGTCTTTCCTGAAGAGATTCAAGATTCTGAATCTGGGCAGGAATATGAAGGGATAAACACAGTTTTTCTCCTCAGTTTTCTGATTTAGACTCAAAGGAGAGCTCAGTTTCTGATTCTTCCTTTGGGTTTCCTCTGTCTTTGAAACTATTTCCCGATTGTGCCAGTATTTTAAATGGGAGAAATCTGTGGTTTCTCAGTCTCTCAGAAAATTTTCCGAGCTGTTACAGAAGGAATTTCTTGAGTTTCACCATTTCCTTAATTTGTCAGCACTGGAGGATGTGTGTGCGTGTGTGTGTGTGTGTGTGTGTGTGTGTGTGTGTGTGTGTGTGTGTGTGTGTGTGTGTGTGTTTGTGTGTGTGTGTTTGTGTGTGTATCTGCATTTTTCCAGATAGACTGTCTGCTTTCCCCTAAAAATGTAGACAGAATATATAAAGTTTCTCAGGCTTTTTTAAGTTTGTATACACTGCTCCCAAACTTAATCCAGCAGCTGTAGCATTAGTTATTCCTTCTGCTGTGAAACAGTTAATTCATATCCTACTCTTTCTTGTAAGGATGGGAATATTATTGCTGGGTAAAGGAAAATAATGTGTGCTTCTGCAACTTTCATTTTCAGAATTTTTAATTGCCAGGCTCACATATTAATGTTTCTTCTGACTAATTGTGAAAGCATGCTGGAGGGACAGGTTCATTACCCAGAGACAGCCCATGCCCTGGAATAGACTTCCCATACATGTCAAGCAGAGCACTTCACTGCCCCTTTTCAAGAGAAATCTTGATGAGTGGATGGGAAATAGAAAGTTCACCCCGGGGATCACTCCAGTAGCTCTACTTGATAGAGGCATCGGGAACTAACGGGGGCATGATGCCAGGGCACTTCTATGGGCTAGGCTTGTAAAGGCTCCAGGGTCGTTGACCTAGTACACACCTATGAACCTATGAGGAATGTTTGGTTTGCAGCTTCTTCTTGTGAGTAAAAACCTGCTTTAAATTATTTAGTTTCTTCTAGTTGTACAAGTCATTGCTTTTTGTTTTCAGAGTGTGTGTGACTCAGTTGATAATTCTTCCATGGTTATGGCCTCTAGTACTGCTTTCAGAAGGTTTGCCATTATGAATTCTCAGAACATCCCAGGAGGACATGAATAATGAGATTTCATTTTCTCTTTTGGATAGAAATTCACTTTTTTGTTCCTTTGCTGTAGAGGTGATCAAAAAGTGTGATGAAAGTGGTAATACGGTAACTCAGGGAATCTCTAAGATTTTCTGCCCTGCTTTTTCTAATTTTCTAAGGAATTCTCTAACCCTTCACTCAATTTTGGCATAATGACAAGAGTGTTCAGAAAATAATTCAGGAACCCCCAAAACTAAGGACAGTCCATCTAGTCCATTTGACTATTTAAGGGACTTTGTCTCTTTGACACCCCACCTCCAGCAGTCCCTTTTCCCTTCCAGAAAGTCTGAATATCCAGTTTTCTCTTTGGCAACAGATAGTTTTAGAAATATGGGTTTTGAAGATCATTCATCAGGTTTTAGATGACAGTGAGAGGATATTCTTCCTTACCATAAGGTTATTCCTCATCCACCAGACCAGACTGTTTAATTCCCACCTGTCCTTCATTGTACCCTGTTCCAGAGAGTGATAAAACCAGTTCCTCCTTTCCAATTTGGGAAAAGTTTTTGTTCAAGGATGTTTTTAGTGCCAAAGAAAGAAAATACTTGTAGACCAGGACTGAATCTTTCTCCTTAGACCTGTTTGTGATAGTGCCTAACTTCAAAATGATGTCACTTCACAATCTGTTACCTCTTTTTCCTCATTCTAGTTTCTTGCTAACTGTAAATTTAAACGATTCCTATCATCTCATTTCTTTTCATCCGAACTTCAGGTGTTTCTTAAGGTTTGTATGTCTGGATCACTTTATCAGTTCTTAGCTTTAACCTTAGGACTATCCACTGCACCAAGTGTTCACTAAGTGAAAGCTCCAGTTATAGCTCATTGTAGGTTACAGGGTATCTATTTTCCTTTTAATATTTAGATAACTTGCTTATCTTTGCAGAGCCTTTTTAAAAGTGTCAGAAATCTCTCACTTGGGTGAGAGATCTGTTATACAAGCTTGTACAAACTGGGATTCCAACACAACATTCAAAAGTTCTTACTGACTACCTCACATAGGACTGTATTCCTGGAGTGTCAACAGGACACATCAGTTCAAATAGATTTTCTTCACAGGAAAAAATAGATCTATATCTAGCTCTATTTGTCAGGTTTTCCACTTAGACATTGGTCACTCTGATAGAATACCTCCGAATTTTGGGTCTCATGGTATCTATGATTTTCATGATATCCGTGGCAAGAATCAACATTTGAAACAATACAATGGTATCTCAAGTCTTTTTTGTCCTAACATCAACATACTTTGTCTTTTCAAATCCCAGTGCTGAAGTTTATCAACAGAAAAATTATTTGGTGGAGATAGCCAATGTCCCTGAACTCAGATATTCCTTTATCCCTTCCAATTCTAAAGCAGTCAGTCATTGCAGACATCTTGGACTTTGCTTGGGGAACATTTTCCAGACAGATAATAGTACAAGGTATGTGAGACACCTAGGACAGATGCATACACAGAAATATGAAAGAAATGCTTGCCCTGATCAAGGCACTAAACTTAATGAAGCATCTTTGGTCCCCAGTACCCCTTCAAGTTGTTTCAGACAAGACCACAGTCATGTGGTACATAATAAACCAGGGGGGGGGGGACCGGATAACCCTCTTTGCAGACTAGTTATGTTAGCTTGGGATATAGCATAACAGCACAATTTCACTCGATAGGCATCCTACATTCTATCAGAGCAATACTGTGTGGAAGACAAGCTGAAAAGGACAGGACAGAAGTCCACATATGTAAACTAGATAAGGAGGTCTTCAAAGATTTGATCCATATGTGGGGAATTGTTCTAGTAGACCCATTTGCCTCCTCTCTAAATAATTAGCTAGCGAGCATCTGTTCCAGGATTCCATGGAAGAAGGCCTGGAAGATAGTCGATGTTTTCTTTAAAGGCATGTCCCTGTATGCTTTTACACCCTTTCCTCTGATATCCAGGATACTTCCGAAGATTCAGAAAGAATTCCCCAAGATCTTTATAGTGATTCCCTTTCTGGACCAGGCAACAGTGGTTCTCCCTTCTTTAGGAAATGGCCAAGGGCAATTACTACAAGCTTCCTCATAGAATGGATATACTGATACACCTCAACCCCAATCAACTTCATCCGACTGCCTAGATGATAGGGTCATATTTTCCTTTGGGCATCAGTTTACTGAGAACGTACAACAAGAAGTAATCGAGCCAAGAAAGCCTTTGACAAGAAAAGCATATATTAGCAAATGGAAAAAGTTCTATAGTTGGTACCACCAACAACATAGCCACCACCCATTCAAAGATAGGTGTTCTCTGGTTTTACACATTTGTGTGAGTTACTTTCCTATGGCCTTTCTTAGTCCTCCATCAAGGTTCACTTATTGTTCATTTCAGCATTTCTGCCCATGGGTCCTCCTCTTTCAAGCCTTTCTTATGTCAAAATTTTTTTTTGAAAAGGGTTTTAATTAAGAGACCTCCACGAAAACCAGCACCCCCTTCTTGGGATCTAAGTTTTGTGCTAGATAAGTTAACACTTACCCCATCTAAACCAGTTAATCTGTCTGGCTTGAAGTTCTTAACATGGAAAATGTTTTTTATTTCCCAAATGGATCTGACCTCTGTAAGAAAAATATTTGAATTTCAAGTTGTTATGGTACGTCAACCCCATCTCATTTCCCATAGAGGCAGAGTTTCTTTAAGAACTAATGTTTTTATGCCTACAGTAGTATCTAGTTTACTTTAAACCAAACTATCTAGTCCTCCATTTTCTTTAATGATCTTAAAATGAGTAAGACAGGATTATCCATACGTTTCATGTTTACTGACATCTCAGATACTATCTTGACATAACTAAATCTTTCAGATCTTCAGATCTGCTATTCTTTTCTTGTGAAAGTAAGAAAAAGGGACAGCCTGTCTCAGTACAGACTGTTCCAAATGGTTGTCCAAGGTTATTACCTTTTTTATACTTATCACATTTCCAGGCAGAGACAAGGTCCACTCTGCCAGGGCCTTGGCTCCATCTATGTCTTTTTCAAAAAGGGTGGATTCTAAACATATTCTAGAAACTGCAACTTGGTCCCCCGTATATACTTTTATAAGCCATTGTAAGCTTGATTCCATTTATAGGTGTAATTCTGGCTTAGCCAGATGCATTCTCCAGGGGTTCCTGGACTCTTCAACTTCCACCTCCCAAATATAGCAAGTTAAGATAATCTATCCATGTAGCTAAGGCCACTGTGACAGAGATTAATATGATTAACACAGTACAGTTGTATAAGTAAACGTACCACAATAGTAGATGTTCAAATGATCACTGCTGCAGTAGCAGTTCCTTCCCTCCACCCCTCTTATTTTTTGGGGTGTTGTTTATGGTGGGTTGTGGTTGTTTGTTTTTGGTACTTTCTAGCATTGTTCTTTCAGGGCACAGTGCCCCTCTCTGTCTTAGCGGGAAAACTCTGGAGGGCTTGGTGCCCATACTTGTCTTTTCATCAGCTAAGCTCAAGCTGCCTTACAATTTGGGTTCATGGAATGTGCCTTGAAGCTTTTCAAGCTGGGCAGCTGCTATATCCTTGGCAGGCTAGAACTCATATATCTAGGGCTACTGCAGCAGTGATCATTCAAACATCTACTGTTATGGCAAGCTGACATACCAGGTGCTCTGGATTTGTTAAGTGTAACAATATTATAGGTGTACACCAGAACAGAGGCATTCTAGGCTACCGTTTCATCAGATAAGACAAGAAAGACAACATCACTCTATTCTAATCCTGGAATGCAGAGTTATAGTTTCCTGTGAAACATTAACTGGCTCTAGAAATTATGTGAACAGTCTTGAAGAAAGATTGTTTTGTTTCTCATCCTAGGGACAGAAAACTGAAACAGCCTCTATGCTTTGACTGTAGGCAGACTTCTACCACAAGGAAAAGAGATGGAACGCATCCAGAGATGCCAGGTTAAGATGGAAGTAAAGAGAATGGCACCGCTAACTGTGTGAAGAGCTACAGGAAATCATCGGAGCAATTCGTGTAGCCCCATTTACATAAGCTAGTCCATTTTCCAAGCCTTTTAACTTTACTGGACATTTACAATATTCCTGTGGACTGGTACATGATGAGTCTATGTATTGTTTGTTGGCATTTTTGTATGTTCATTTACTCATTAATTTGTTCATGCATTCATTAATTTATGCATCTATAGTGTGCATGCAAGTATGCATGTATTGATTTATTTACTAACAAATGCATTGTTTGGTATATATCTTTATCTATATATACATATATATGGGTCTTCTTCAGTATACCGAAATCCCACTTACCTGACTTTCAAAAGTCTTAGAAGAAAAACCCGAAAATCCAGAAGACTGACTAATCGGAACACCGAGAGATCGCTACAGTTAAGTAACTGCTTGCCCAACCCCACAAACACACTAAAACCGAAGCAAAGAAAACCCACCCTTGTGGAGCAGGTTTGCCTCTCACACCCCCCTAACTAAATATACCAACTCAGAAATCGCACTACCATGAAGGTAAGGGGATAAGATCAACATGATGGCCAAGCCGTTACTTGCCTATAGTGATCTGTCAGTGTTCTGAGCGGTCGGTCCTCTGGAGTTTCAGGTTTTTTGGTTCGGTCTTTTGAAAGTCGAGTAAGTGGGATTTTGGCCTACTTAAGTAGACCCATATATATATATATATATATATATATATATATATATATATATATATATATACACACACACACACACACACACACACACACACACACACACACACACACACACATATATATGTATGTATATGAGTTATTAGCAAATGAAGAATCATCAGCACTCACTCAGTCGATATCTTCAACTCAAAATTCAGCTCAATGAAATGAAAGCAAAACTCAACCAATCACAACAGGAAAACAAGTGTTCTCCTTTTACAATCAGTTAATTAAAAAAATAAGACAAAAAACACCCACTAACAATATCCTCAGACCAACTTTATCTGAATAGTGGTACTGTTAGGGAAAGGTTTGTCATCAGGTAATGTGTAGAGCTGAAGTTAGGAACAGGGGCAGAGTTAGGGCTAGTATTAGCACACATGAGTAAGGTGGAGCGGGGAGCAAAGCCTTTCCCCATAACCCCAACCCTACACATCATTACATTATGAAAAAAAACTTTCCCTAGCAGTACCACTACACAAGACACTGAGACACACTACAATACTTTACACCTATGCACATTATTACTACTATCTCTTTACCAAGTCCTTAGGCTAAACCTAACCTGAAAACGTTCACACACTTCCATCCATAATGCCAAAACGTTCAGTATATATGAAAGTTCTGACATTAAGACACAGACCCACTTTCAAAAACCCAAAACACATTTCATAGACAAGATTAACACTTTGACATTCTTGAACTTGGAAACCCTACACTCAATTAAACCAGTGTCGCCACATTTACCATAAACACTGTAATGTGCATGCTGCTTTACTTTTACAATGATTATTTGTTGTTGTTGTTGTATCTTTCGGCTCGCCACAGCGGAACTCCGGTCCGCTAATGATTGGCAGTAGAGTTTTATGTACCGAGTTGCCAGCTCTGATGCACAACCTTCAATGAAGGTACGCCCATTCATGCATGTCTCCACACAGAAGACGCTTTAGCTGAGAATCGAACAGGACAACATCTTACTGTGAGGCGACAATGCTACTGCAGCACCACTGCATAACTGCAGTACAATGATTATTTGTATTTAATTTAAAAGTTTTATTTTACATTTTATAGCACAAATACTAATAGACATATGCTAAACAAAGCAATACAGTCTCACAATGAAAATAGACTTAGCATTAAATTGTCTCTGCCCTTGAAACTCACATTCAGTGAAACAGCATTGAGACCAACAGTCAAAGAAAATGCAAAAGTAATCTAAATAATTCCTCATTAGAAGATCTGTAACTAATGAAGAGGTTGGTGCTAGCAAACAACTTTATATTTCATTGTTTCATCTACAAATAATGTGCCTATTGCCCTTGATGAATAAATTGCCTATGTTACATTAAAAAATTGATAAGCTAGTAATATTGCAATAGGGAATGGATGGCAAACTGATAATGGGTTCATCATTACTAGGTATCTCCGTCAAATAGGACATTTTCAGGACTGCAGCATCCACCTTCTTTTAAAAGTACAACACAGTACAGTATCAGCAATCCAGCTACATACTGTGGGAGTAGAACCCACAGCCTTCTGCATGAAAAGCAAGTATACTACCTGTTATGCTACTAACAGCCCAAACAGCTTGGCATAAGCAGCATTTAACTTCTCTCCCCCTGAAGAACTACGCAGCACAAGAAATCTGGAAAAAGCCAACATTTATCGGGTGGGGGGGTGACAAAGGCCCAAAACCAGGGGCACATTTTAAACATTGCTTGTATAATCTTAGAAAGTTGCTAAAATAAAATGTTTTATGTTACCATCCATTTCCAGAAAGATAGGAAGACTGAAATTTAAATGGTTATCATTATTTAGTGAATTCATTTCTCACAAATTTGAAGAGGAACAGACTCAAGTAAGAGCCACACATTCTGTGAAACTTTGGACAGTTGAGAAACTCCTTGAATCATGAGTGGTGGTTTGGGTAGAGAATTTAGGCTTTTGCTCTTTGTACCGAAGGTACAGAGTTCAAGTCTGAGTAGCCCTAATTACCAATTATACGAACACCGGCACCACAGACTGTAAAAAACAACAGCCGGGAGATTGCAGAACACAGTATCATTATGGAATTATATAATATAATTTTCTTCCTAATTCCTAGTGATAAGTGATATTCCCAAGATTCATAAGAAAGAAGAATCCAATCTATGAGGGCAGGCATTGATAGATGGGAGGTTTTTCCATACAACAGCACAAAAACAAATTTATTATTTGATATTGAAATACTTAAATATAAGACATTCATTTGCAAAGATTGGAGATTCCTGCAAGTAAAGTAAAGTTACATTTAACACAGCGTAAATTTCTTACCATCGATGTGGTGGACTTATGGACCTCTATCCCACACCCATCAGAGAGATACAGGTGGGTTGGTGGGAATTAGTAGATCTAGGAGCCACTCATATGTTAAAACATTTAATAGATTACTCCGGTATGGTATAGTCCTGAATTTTTTTTTAAGCTATTATAAAGGGTCAGTTGGTCAGGCTGTGCTGTGTATGTAATCCTCTGCTTTTTGGCCAGAATGCTCTCTTTCTTACCAACCAGTTTTGAATAGATATTACCCAGATATGTATATAAATAAATGAGATTATCACAGAAAGTGAAGAGATCTGTTGGCTTTTTATAACCACCACTTAAAGTACTAGATGAACAAATGACTGGTATTATTCAACCTGAACCCACTTTGGACCTTGTTGAAAGAGTAGAAAATCAATCCAATCAATCCCTGAACATCAGGAATTCAGGAATTATAATCACCTCTCTTTCAACCACACCACCAGCCATTAAACATTTAGTGGAAATGCTTGGAAAAAAAAAAAAAAACATCTTGACCATCAGGAATGGCTCTTATCAGGAATGTGTTCTCTCCTTTTTGAAGTAGAGACCTTTTCCTAGAGTAGTGTTCAAGAAGGGTAAGAACTTAAAAAATAAACTAAAAAACAAACAAAAAAGGGTCAGTCTTATGTAAAGGGTAATTGATGAACCTGACCTTGTATCATCTGGTTCTGGTTAGGAGTAGGTCTATCCTTCTATGTTAATGATTAAAAATAATTTTACAATAAACTGCCAATTAACTGTAACATAATGCATGGTAATTTTTTGTCATGTAATGACATTGTCCTGCTTTTTACAAGAGCAAGACAGACCGTGTAAATACCATGAGCTTTTTCACTACCATGAAACATGCCATGAGGACGCAACAACAAAAGACATGCTTGAGCCAAACATTCTACTGACTTCCTGACTATATCACATTTCATGGGAATTCATCATTCCCCCATGAGCATTAGAGGAGGTTTCTTTCTTAGAATTAAACTTAACTCTACGCATTTAATTAAACTCAACGCGATTTTTTAGCAACATCTTAAATGATAAATAAAATGAAGTTACACCGAATATGAACTAGATTACCTTGTATATATGTTTAATGTGATTATGACAGAGTTATGTTTATTTAAGAGTATGTTGAGTTGTAAGATATTTTTTGTTGTTTTGATTTACTCTTTATTTTTTTGATTTTATTTTACACTTGATTTTTTAGATATAACCAATTATACCCAACTGGGGCATTTTACACTCCTCCCCAGTAAAATACATACACACACTCACACACACACACACACACACACACACACACACACACACACACACACACACACACACACACACACACACAGTAAAATATATACATACTCTCCCCTAAGGAATTAGCACTTGAGTCCTCACACACTTTGTACTTATGTGAGACATTCAAAATGCAAAGTTGCATAGCCGGAGCCCTTAATAACATTGTCAAAATGCATTGAATGCAATAGCAGTACATAGGATCATAGAAGGTCACTAGGCTAATGGCCCTGGGCCTGGGGCCCTTACAAGCCTAGCCAAGAGTTTATCCTCAAAAGATTAGAAATCTTTATAAGTAAAAATAAAGACAACAAATCTACATAATTAGCATAAAGTTATAGCCCACTTAAAATAAGTGTTTTCCAGTTTAATAGCACCACACTACATCCAAGGACAGCTATAATAAACAAGCATATTAACTTTTTTCTGCAAATTTACTAAGTGCTTCTGTTAGCCAGAACTGCATACTTACAAAGACTTATCACACTTGCTATATAAGAGCCTCATGTATCACACCTACCAATGCCATTACTGATCCGTCTTCACGTACAGTGCTGCCTTAATGTCTTAAAGCACCAATGTGCTGTAAAGCTCATAAGTCAGTGTTCATAATGACACCTGCTGGAAAGAAAACAATTAAAACCCTGATGCAGCGTGTCTTCCTCATATGTTTAAACGTTCCATCAGTAACAGTTAAACCAACTTAAAACATGATGAAGGCTGCCCGATAAAAGCATCTACTAGTGTACTTATGAGGAAAAAGTACTAAAAAAATAAAAAAAACACAAACACCTTTGTGAAACCAAAAGTTAATCAATTTAGCATAATGTATAATTTAATCCAGATCAGGAGATGCTTCAGTTGGTCAAAGTGTGCTTTAAATAAATGGTTATTATGTGACTCGTGCTGCAGTAGCATTGTCGCCTCACAGTAAGACGTTGTCCTGTTCGATTCTCAGCTAGAGCGTCTTCTGTGTGGAGACATGCGTGAATGGGCATACCTTCGTTGAAGGTTGTGCGTCAGAGTTGGCAACTCGGCATGTAAACATCTACTGCCAATCATTAGCAGACCGGAGTTCCCCTGTAGCGACCCCTAACCAGGAAAAGCCGAAAGACACAACATGTGACTCGATAATTTAATCCAGTCTCAGAGATCTGCATGTATTTCATTGGTAAAAGTGTGCAGCAAACATCATCTTCATATAAAGTGACTCAGCATTAACACACAAGTTGCCCATGCATCAGAAACCCATGGTAAGATAGCAGAGGAGAAAATGCCGAAAGAACCGACATACATAAAGTGTCCCAATAACCCAAACTTTAGCAAACTCCAGCACAGCTACACACATTCTGCAGCCCATTCAGATCAGTAACACACTTTTTAAAAGGAGTTTCTTATGTTAAGCAGATCAAATCCACTCTGCTACAGGCCCCATGAAGGCTCAGTGTCTCTCCAACCTAACACCACTCTTAAGTATTCAACTGCGGTACCACCTTTAATATTCCTATAAGAAAAGTGCAGTCCGGGTCTGAACTGTCTGCAAACAGCTACAGTTAACTTTGAACCTAACAGCACTCTTAAGTATTCAACTGCGGTACCACCTTTAACATTCCTATAAGAAAAGTGCAGTCCGGGTCTGAACTGTTTGCAAACAGCTACAGTTAACTTTGAACCTAACACCACTCTTAAGTATTCAACTGCGGTACCACCTTTAACATTCCTATAAAAAAAGTGCAGTCCGGGTCTGAACTGTCTGCAAACAGCTACAGTTAACTTTGAACCTAACAGCACTCTTAAGTATTCAACTGCAGTACCACCTTTAACATTCCTATAAGAAAAGTGCAGTCCGGGACTGAACTGTCTGCAAACAGCTACAGTTAACTTTGAACCTAACACCACTCTTAAGTATTCAACTGCGGTACCACCTTTAACATTCCTATAAGAAAAGTGCAGTCCGGGTCTGAACTGTCTGCAAACAGCTACAGTTAACTTTGAACCTAACACCACTCTTAAGTATTCAACTGCAGTACCACCTTTAACATTCCTATAAGAAAAGTGCAGTCCGGGTCTGAACTGTCTGCAAACAGCTACAGTTAACTTTGAACCTAACACCACTCTTAAGTATTCAACTGCGGTACCATCTTTAACATTCCTATAAGAAAAGTGCAGTCAGGGTCTGAACTGTCTGCAAACAGCTACAGTTAACTTTGAACCTAACACCACTCTTAAGTATTCAACTGTGGTACCACCTTTAACATTCCTATAAGAAAAGTGCAGTCCGGGTCTGAACTGTCTGCAAACAGCTACAGTTAATTTTGAACCTAACACCACTCTTAAGTATTCAACTACGGTACCACCTTTAACATTCCTATAAGAAAAGTGCAGTCCGGGTCTGAACTGTCTGCAAACAGCTACAGTTAATTTTGAACCTAACACCACTCTTAAGTATTCAACTGCGGTACCACCTTTAACATTCCTATAAGAAAAGTGCAGTCCGGGTCTGAACTGTTTGCAAACAGCTACAGTTAACTTTGAACCTAACACCACTCTTAAGTATTCAACTGCGGTACCACCTTTAACATTCCTATAAGAAAAGTGCAGTCCGGGTCTGAACTGTCTGCAAACAGCTACAGTTAACTTTGAACCTAACACCACTCTTAAGTATTCAACTGCGGTACCACCTTTAACATTCCTATAAGAAAAGTGCAGTCCGGGTCTGAACTGTTTGCAAACAGCTACAGTTAACTTTGAACCTAACACCACTCTTAAGTATTCAACTGCGGTACCACCTTTAACATTCCTATAAGAAAAGTGCAGTCCGGGTCTGAACTGTCTGCAAACAGCTACAGTTAGCTTTGAACCTAACACCACTCTTAAGTATTCAACTGCAGTACCACCTTTAACATTCCTATAAGAAAAGTGCAGTCCGGGTCTGAACTGTCTGCAAACAGCTACAGTTAACTTTGAACCTAACACCACTCTTAAGTATTCAACTGCGGTACCACCTTTAACATTCCTATAAGAAAAGTGCAGTCCGGGTCTGAACTGTCTACAAACAGCTACAATTAACTTTGAGTATGTGTCTAACTGTTTGAGCCAATCTTCATTTTCCCCTGGAGAGCACTGTGCTTTGGCTGTAAGCAGCCCCCACCCCACCCCACCACACACATCTTCCACTTTCTCTTATTCCCTTCTGTTAGCAAATAGTATCCATAACTGATCAATACTGTGTGTTTGTTTATTTAAACTATACCACAGTAGCCTACTGATACAAGGTTATCCTGGTTTTCCACCTGAGAAATTAAGACAAGACTTACAGTTTCAGAGCAGTCCTTGGTCAATTGTGATTGTTCTTAACACATACTTTTCTTGCTTTGGCTCATTAGCAGCAGTACAAAGAATTGCCTGCTCACACCCTTGTTCTCCCCTCCCCTTCCCTGTTTATTACCTTAAGACAATCCCAGAGTTAATAAATATTACCTGTGACAGGCACCATTTGTAAAACTACAATCCACTCTGCTACAGGCCCCATGAAGGCTCAGTGTCTCTCCAGTAAGTGTTTTACAACTGTAAATGCCTATTTATGTTGAATTGTATTAGACATTTTACAACTGTATATGTTTATGTTGAATTGTGTTAGACATCTAATATGTTTTATGCTTTATTATTGATGTTACTATGGCATACACCAAGTTGTTACTAGTATAATAGTATGTATGGTCTATTTGCATAGCTGCACCTTGTTCACTAATAGGTTCATAGGTTCATAGGTTCATACAAGGCTATCTGCCCTAGGGCATTTATAAGCCTAGCCAGAGTGTGTTTGGCTTTCGCCACGCATTTTAAATTAATTTTGCTATGCCCTTTTTCGAGGTTAGTATACTGTGCCTCTGTCTAACAGTGACACAGAAGTGATACCCGGGATAAACCTATGATCTCCCATCCACTCATCAAGATTCCTCTTGAAGAGAGTCAATGAGGGACTCTGCCTAACCTGGACTGGGATTTTATTCCAGAGTGAAGGGAGCCTCTGGTTATGAATCTGTCCCTCCCGCATGTCCTATTTATTTCAGTGCTGAGGTTCAAGTCTCTCGAGTGTGTAGCTCGATGGGATTTGGATTTTTTGAGGTGCAGCATGTCCCTTAATTCCGGGTTGGACATGGCCTTATACGTCAGGCACAGGTCACCTCTGAGCAGGCGGTATGCCACTGAGTAGAGCTGGAGTTTCTTTAACCGGGCAGCATATGGCATCTGTTTGAGCCCTTTGATCCTCTTGGTGAGCTACTTTTGGGGTCTTTCCAGTTGCTGCAGGTGTTTGGAAAGGTACATCCCAAAAGGGGCATTGTACTCAATTATGGGCCTGATGAGGGATGAGTAAAGAGGCACGATGACCTCCCCTAATCTAGATGTGAATCCCTTCATGATTAGGTGGGCTATATAAAATGTTTTTCTAACCACTTTGGCCACGTGGTTGTCAAATGAGAGATTGCTATCAACTTGGGTCCCCAGGTCCCTAATTACTTCTTCTGTACTTAATGGATTACCACCTATTTGGTAATTTGTGGGAACTTTGTTTTTGCCAAAGGTGATGACTATACACTTTTTGGCGTTTAGCTTGAGGCCATGTCTCTGGCACCAGTTGTCTGTTTCTATGAGGCCCTTTTGGAGGATGCTTGTGTCGGCTGGAGAGTCTATTATGGCGCCCAGTTTGCAGTCATCTGCGAACTTGGTCAGCCACAGTCCTTCCGTGTTGGCCTGTACCTCCGAGAAATATATACCAAACAAGAGAGGTCCCAAGACTGAGCCTTGTGGGATGCCACTTGTAACTGGTTTGGAGTCTGACATGGCTCCAGCAATTCTAACCATGTGGGTTCTGTCCTTGAGCCAGTTTGCAACCCATCTAGTGACATAGGGGTTTATATTTAAGCTGGTGAGCTTATCTATAATGCCAGAGTGGGCTATTGTATCCAAGGCTTTTGCGAGGTCCAGATCCTTCCCTTCATCAATGGCCTTGGTGACTGTTTCAAAGAAGTCAACCAGGTTTAAGAGGCAGGATCTGCCCTTAACAAAGCCAAACTGGGTAGGATCCAGTGTCTGTAGGTCCCCAATATCTTTATTTATGAGGTCCATGATGATCCTTTCCATAGCTTTGCAGACCAAGCTAGTCAGGCTTATGGGGCGATAGTTTCCAGGGTCTGTTGAGGCACCACCTTTGTGGAGAGGGACCACTGTTGCTGTACCACTCTTTGGGTACATATCCTGTAGTAAGGCGGAGATTGAACAGTAGTTTTAGGTTTGGGTTTAGCTGTTTTTGGAGTTCATGTAGGGCAGCCTGGGACACCATCTGGTCCCATTGATGCTGTGTTTTTGCTTTGGAGGGCGGCTCCCACCTGAGCATCTGAGATGTCAGGGGCAGCACTCTGCTGGGATAAATATTTGCCCTTTTGGTGGGAGGGGAGAAGTTTGCACTGAACCTGTCAGCTAGGATGTTGGCAATGTCTGTGGGATCAGTGTATTTTTGTCATTTTGGACTAATTCTGAGCATATCTGGGAATTCCCACCCAGGTTCCTAACATAACTAAAGAAAGCCTTGTGATTATCCTTAGTGTCCTGTGCAATTTTTCTCGAAGCTGGCCTTTGACGATTTTATGAGTGCCCTTAGTTTTTGCTATACTGATCAGAGATGCCTTCCCTTTTTGGGATTTTGCTCTATCATGTAGTAGCTTCCTCCTTCTATTGTATAGTTTGTTTATGGCTGGGGTCCACCAGACAGGTCGTCTGCCTTTGGAGGATTGGGTCTTGGTTTTATCTGGGATTGCATGATCCATGCATTCCTGAAGGTGTTCATAGAATGCATTTATAAAGGATTCTGTGGTCTGAGCCATATTTTCGACAGGCCCGGGGGCTTTGAAGGATTCCACCTCGGTTTTGAGGAGTGTGAAATTTGCTTTAGAGAAGTTTTTCACTGTGGTTTTCTGGGCACAGTGTGGGCCACCGATGTGAATATCCAGTGAGATCAGTTTATGGTCTGATCTTACCAGTGAGGGATACACTTCTGGTCTGGAGCATAGAGTCCCCATGTTGGTGATGATCAGGTCCAGTATGTTTTCCCCTCTTGTGGGAGTGGTAACAAGTTGTTCCATAGCATTTGAGTTTATGAATTCTAGGAACCTTTGGGCAAGGGTGTTGGAGCTAGAGTAATGCTCCCAATCTATGTTTGGGTAGTTGAAGTCGCCCAATATAATGGTGTTCAGAGACCTTCATATTTTCCAGTGTGTTGTGTGTAGACAGCTCATACTAGTGTCTAAATTATTTCTATAAGTTTGTGCTGTTACTGGTGGATAGAATCACATTAGAGAACCACGACAGATTGCTGCTCGCTATATTTTTATCTGTGGCTGCATAACTGTCTGGGTTTTTGTTTTCTAATGTTCTTCCAATTGGCTCAGTATCTGCATATACTAAGTAGTGGTTCAGGACATTGTCCTGCATATGGTAGCTATTTGCTCAGTGTGTTTTTTATAATCTTTATAATATATATTTACCATCTCAAAAGTGCTTACTCCTCTCTGTACTCTTCTTTTCTAGACCTAACACCACTCTTAAGTATTCAACTGTGCTACCACCTTTAACATTCCTATAAGAAAAGTGCAGTCCGGGTCTGAACTGTCTGCAAACAGCTACAGTTAACTTTGAGTATGTGTCTAACTGTTTGAGACAATCTTCATTTTCCCCTGGAGAGCACTGTGCTTTGGCTGTAAGCAGCCCCCACCACCACCACCACCACACACATCTTCCACTTTCTCTTATTCCCTTCTGTTAGCAAATAGTATCCATAACTGATCAATACTGTGTGTTTGTTTATTTAAACTATACCACAGTAGCCTACTGATACAAAGGTTATCCTGGTTTTCCACCTGAGAAATTAAGACAAGACTTACAGTTTCAGAGCAGTCCTTGGTAAATTGTGATTGTTCTTAACACATACTTGTCTTCCTTTGTGATTGTTTCCAGCCCCTCATACAAGAACCTAACAGGGTCTCTACCCCTCCCGCCCTGCCCCTATTCCTCCCGCCCCTCGGTACCACCTTTAACATTCCTATAAGAAAAGTGCAGTCCGGGTCTGAACTGTCTGCAAACAGCTACAGTTAACTTTGAGTATGTGTTTAACTGTTTGAGCCAATCTTCATTTTCCCTGGAGCACTGTGCTTTGGCTGTAAGCAGCCCCACCACCACCACCACACACATCTTCCACTTTCTCTTATTCTCTTCTGTTAGCAAATAGTATCCATAACTGATCAATACTGTGTGTTTGTTTATTTAAACTATACCACAGTAGCCTACTGATACAAGGTTATCCTGGTTTTCCACCTGAGAAATTAAGACAAGACTTACAGTTTCAGAGCAGTCCTTGGTCAATTGTGATTGTTCTTAACACATACTTGTCTTGCTTTGTGATTGTTTCCAGACCCTCATACAAGAACCTAACAGGGTCTCTACCCGCTTCGCTCCCCGCCTTGCCCCCTATTACCTCCCGCCCCCTGCGGTACCACCTTTAACATTCCTATAAGAAAAGTGCAGTCCGGGTCTGAACTGTCTGCAAACAGCTACAGTTAACTTTGAGTATGTGTCTAACTGTTTGAGCCAATCTTCATTTTCCCCTGGAGAGCACTGTGCTTTGGCTGTAAGCAGCCCCCCACCACCACCACCACACACATCTTCCACTTTCTCTTATTCCCTTCTGTTAGCAAATAGTATCCATAACTGATCAATACTGTGTGTTTGTTTATTTAAACTATACCACAGTAGCCTACTGATACAAGGTTATCCTGGTTTTCCACCTGAGAAATTAAGACAAGACTTACAGTTTCAGAGCAGTCCTTGGTCAATTGTGATTGTTCTTAACACATACTTGTCTTGCTTTGTGATTGTTTGTACCCCTCATACAAGAACCTAACAGGGTCTCTACCGCTTGCTCCCCCCTGCCCCTATTCCCTCCCGCCCCCTGCAGTACCACCTTTAACATTCCTATAAGAAAAGTGCAGTCCGGGTCTGAACTGTCTGCAAACAGCTACAGTTAACTTTGAGTATGTGTCTAACTGTTTGAGCCAATCTTCATTTTCCCTGGAGAGCACTGTGCTTTGGCTGTAAGCAGCCCCCCACCACCACACACATCTTCCACTTTCTCTTATTCCCTTCTGTTAGCAAATAGTATCCATAACTGATCAATACTGTGTGTTTGTTTATTTAAACTATACCACAGTAGCCTACTGATACAAGGTTATCCTGGTTTTCCACCTGAGAAATTAAGACAAGACTTACAGTTTCAGAGCAGTCCTTGGTCAATTGTGATTGTTCTTAACACATACTTGTCTTGCTTTGTGATTGTTTCCAGCCCCTCATACAAGAACCTAACAGGGTCTCTACCCGCTTCGCTCCCCGCCCTGCCCCCTATTCCCTCCCGCCCCCTGCGGTACCACCTTTAACATTCCTATAAGAAAAGTGCAGTCCGGGTCTGAACTGTCTGCAAACAGCTACAGTTAACTTTGAGTATGTGTCTAACTGTTTGAGCCAATCTTCATTTTCCCCTGGAGAGCACTGTGCTTTGGCTGTAAGCAGCCCACCACCACCACCGCACACATCTTCCACTTTCTCGTATTCCCTTCTGTTAGCAAATAGTATCCATAACTGATCAATACTGTGTGTTTGTTTATTTAAACTATACCACAGTAGCCTACTGATACAAGGTTATCCTGGTTTTCCACCTGAGAAATTAAGACAAGACTTACAGTTTCAGAGCAGTCCTTGGTCAATTGTGATTGTTCTTAACACATACTTGTCTTGCTTTGTGATTGTTTCCAGCCCCTCATACAAGAACCTAACAGGGTCTCCTCCCCCCTGCAGTACCACCTTTAACATTCCTATAAGAAAAGTGCAGTCCGGGTCTGAACTGTCTGCAAACAGCTACAGTTAACTTTGAGTATGTGTCTAACTGTTTGAGCCCATCTTCATTTTCCCCTGGAGAGCACTGTGCTTTGGCTGTAAGCAGCCCCACCACCACCACCACACACATCTTCCACTTTTTCTTATTCCCTTCTGTTAACAAATATTATCCATAACTGATCAATACTGTGTGTTTGTTTATTTAAACTATACCACAGTAGCCTACTGATACAAGGTTATCCTGGTTTTCCACCTGAGAAATTAAGACAAGACTTACAGTTTCAGAGCAGTCCTTGGTCAATTGTGATTGTTCTTAACACATACTTGTCTTGCTTTGTGATTGCTTCCAGCCCCTCATACAAGAACCTAACAGGGTCTCTACCCTCCCCCCCTGCCCCTATTACCTCCGTACCACCCTTAACATTCCTATAAGAAAAAGTGCAGTCCGGGTCTGAACTGTCTGCAACAGCTACAGTTAACTTTGAGTATGTGTCTAACTCTTTGAGCCAATCTTCATTTTCTCCTGGAGAGCACTGTACTTTGGCTGTAAGCAGCCCCCCCACCACCACCACACACATCTTCCACTTTCTCATATTCCCTTCTGTTAGCAAATAGTATCCATAACTGATCAATACTGTGTGTTTGTTTATTTAAACTATACCACAGTAGCCTACTGATACAAGGTTATCCTGGTTTTCCACCTGAGAAATTAAGACAAGACTTACAGTTTCAGAGCAGTCCTTGGTCAATTGTGATTGTTCTTAACACATACTTGTATTGCTTTGTGATTGTTTCCAGCCCCTCATACAAGAACCTAACAGGGTCTCTACCCGCTTTGCTCCCCGCCCTGTCCCTTATTTCCTCCCGCCCCCTGCAGTACCACCTTTAACATTCCTATAAGAAAAGTGCAGTCCGGGTCTGAACTGTCTGCAAACAGCTACAGTTAACTTTGAGTATGTGTCTAACTGTTTGAGCCAATCTTCATTTTCCCCTGGAGAGCACTGTGCTTTGGCTGTAAGCAGCCCCCCCCCCCACCACCACCACCACACACATTTTCCACTTTCTCGTATTCCCTTCTGTTAGCAAATAGTATCCATAACTGATCAATACTGTGTGTTTGTTTATTTAAACTATACCACAGTAGCCTACTGATACAAGGTTATCCTGGTTTTCCACCTGAGAAATTAAGACAAGACTTACAGTTTCAGAGCAGTCCTTGGTCAATTGTGATTGTTCTTAACACATACTTGTCTTGCTTTGTGATTGTTTCCAGCCCCTCATACAAGAACCTAACAGGGTCTCTACCCACTTCGCTCCCCGCCCTGCCCCCTATTACCTCCCGCCCCCTGCAGTACCACCTTTAACATTCCTATAAGAAAAATGCAGTCCGGGTCTGAACTGTCTGCAAACAGCTACAGTTAACTTTGAGTATGTGTCTAACTGTTTGAGCCAATCTTCATTTTCCCCTGGAGAGCACTGTGCTTTGGCTGTAAGCAGCACCCCACCCCCACCACCACCACATACATCTTCCACTTTCTCTTATTCCCTTCTGTTAGCAAATAGTATCCATAACTGATCAATACTGTGTGTTTGTTTATTTAAACTATACCACAGTAGCCTACTGATACAAGGTTATCCTGGTTTTCCACCTGAGAAATTAAGACAAGACTTACAGTTTCAGAGCAGTCCTTGGTCAATTGTGATTGTTCTTAACACATACTTGTCTTGCTTTGTGATTGTTTTCAGCCCCTCATACAAGAACCTAACAGGGTCTTTACCAGCTTCCTGCCCCTATTCCCTCCGCCCCCACCTTTAACATTCCTATAAGAAAAGTGCAGTCCGGGTCTGAACTGTCTGCAAGCAGCTACAGTTAACTTTGAGTATGTGTGTAACTGTTTGAGCCAATCTTCATTTTCCCCTGGAGAGCACTGTGCTTTGGCTGTAAGCAGCCCCCCCCCCCACCACCACCACCACTACCACCCACATTTTCCACTTTCTCTTATTCCCTTCTGTTAGCAAATAGTATCCATAACTGATCAATACTGTGTGTTTGTTTATTTAAACTATACCACAGTAGCCTACTGATACAAGGTTATCCTGGTTTTCCACCTGAGAAATTAAGACAAGACTTACAGTTTCAGAGCAGTCCTTGGTCAATTGTGATTGTTCTTAACACATACTTGTCTTGCTTTGAGATTGTTTCCAGCCCCTCATACAAGAACCTAACAGGGTCTCTACCCGCTTCGCTCCCCACCCTGCCCCCTATTACCTCCTGCCCCCTGCGGTACCACCCTTAACATTCCTATAAGAAAAGTGCAGTCCGGGTCTGAACTGTCTGCAAACAGCTACAGTTAACTTTGAGTATGTGTCTAACTGTTTGAGCCAATCTTCATTTTCCCCTGGAGAGCACTGTGCTTTGGCTGTAAGCAGCCCCCCCACCACCACCACCACACACATCTTCCACTTTCTCGTATTCCCTTCTGTTAGCAAATAGTATCCATAACTGATCAATACTGTGTGTTTGTTTATTTAAACTATACCACAGTAGCCTACTGATACAAGGTTATCCTGGTTTTCCACCTGAGAAATTAAGACAAGACTTACAGTTTCAGAGCAGTCCTTGGTCAATTGTGATTGTTCTTAACACATACTTGTCTTGCTTTGTGATTGTTTCCAGCCCCTCATACAAGAACCTAACAGGGTCTCTACCCGCTTCGCTCCCCGCCCTGTCCCCTATTTCCTCCCGCCCCCTGCAGTACCACCTTTAACATTCCTATAAGAAAAGTGCAGTCCGGGTCTGAACTGTCTGCAAACAGCTACAGTTAACTTTGAGTATGTGTCTAACTGTTTGAGCCAATCTTCATTTTCCCCTGGAGAGCACTGTGCTTTGGCTGTAAGCAGCCCCCACCACCACCACCACCACACACATCTTCCACTTTCTCGTATTCCCTTCTGTTAGCAAATAGTATCCATAACTGATCAATACTGTGTGTTTGTTTATTTAAACTATACCACAGTAGCCTACTGATACAAGGTTATCCTGGTTTTCCACCTGAGAAATTAAGACAAGACTTACAGTTTCAGAGCAGTCCTTGGTCAATTGTGATTGTTCTTAACACATACTTGTCTTGCTTTGTGATTGTTTCCAGCCCCTCATACAAGAACCTAACAGGGTCTCTACCCGCTTCACTCCCCACCCTGCCCCCTATTCCCTCCCGCCCCCTGCGGTACCACCTTTAACATTCCTATAAGAAAAGTGCAGTCCGGGTCTGAACTGTCTGTAAACAGCTACAGTTAACTTTGAGTATGTGTCTAACTGTTTGAGCCAATCTTCATTTTCCCCTGGAGAGCACTGTGCTTTGGCTGTAAGCAGCCCCCCCCCCCACCACCACACACATCTTCCACTTTCTCGTATTCCCTTCTGTTAGCAAATAGTATCCATAACTGATCAATACTGTGTGTTTGTTTATTTAAACTATACCACAGTAGCCTACTGATACAAGGTTATCCTGGTTTTCCACCTGAGAAATTAAGACAAGACTTACAGTTTCAGAGCAGTCCTTGGTCAATTGTGATTTTTCTTAACACATACTTGTCTTGCTTTGTGATTGTTTTCAGCCCCTCATACAAGAACCTAACATGGTCTCTACCCGCTTCACTCCCCGCCCTGCCCCTATTCCCTCCTGCCTCCAGTGGTCCCACCTTTATTGCACTCAAACCCCTCCCATCTTTCCAATAGCCAACCACAGCTAACCCAACACTACCTCCTCCATATTCCCTCTACTATCACACCTCCTCAACTGACATGTACAAGCATACCTTTCCTTTGCTCACTGCATGCACTCTCCTTGCATATCTTACATCCTACCAAAGCTCCATCATTCCCCACTCAACCACTACCACTGTACTACTACTCACACCACCACCCATGTCTCACCCATACTCAGCTCCCTCCCACCAGCTCAAGAACCATCCCTATGCACCCCACATATTCTACCAACTATATTACTCAAGCGTAAAGCATCCCTACAACTTAACATAGTAACCCTCCCACCATACCTATTACCCACAGAGAACAATCATAAACTTTCCTTATAAACAAGCACATTCAAAACTGAGAAAACTAATAATCTCATGCATATCAAAACTAGCCCTAAGTGGAGACATCCACCCCAACCCTGGCCCTACCATCTCCAACCCCAATCCTCATAATCAGACTAGAAACCACAACTTCTCCCATATTACAGCCAATAGAAAGCCAAGTGACTTCCTTCTACTAAGCCTAAATATTAGAAGTATATCCAACAAAGTCCATGAACTCCATGCCACCATAGACTTATACTCCCCAGATATAGTCGTCCTAACAGAAACCTGGCTAAAACCTCACATTACCAGTGAGCAAATACTCCCTACAGGTTACGGCATACTAAGAGTTGACCGGCTAATCAAAAAAGGAGGTGGTGTAGCTATAATATTTAAACAACATCTAAACATCCAGATCTTAAAATCATCAGCTCCACAAATAGGCAATGAAGAAATAATATATACCAACCTCAAAATTAACCGAAACAAAACCATCAACATAATTGGATGCTACTTCCCACCTGGCCAAAACATCCCTCCACTAGAAAACCTCCTCAGCTGGTCTACCCACCATCTCTCCCAAGAAACTATCATCTTAGGTGATTTCAATATTGACTGGCAATCCTGTTCTGGCAACAATCCAACCCATCATGTACACCTTCATGGCTTCACCCAACTAGTCCAGTCACCAACAAGGATAAATAAAAACTCCAGCAAGCACTCTACCCTGGATTGGATACTAGTCAGTAAGAACCCCCAGTCATATATAACAGGCTGCTTATCAGATAGCCTCAGTGATCACTCCCCAACATTCCTACTCAAAAAATACCTGTACCAAGCTAAACCTGTCATCAATCGTCAAATATGTAAAAAAAAATAAACTTTAACCCACTCACATTCATCTCATCCCTCAAAGAATATAACTGGCATGCTCTAAAGTACCTCACTCTAGATGACGCAGTTGAATCTTTTAATACTACCTTCCTGAACATCCTTAATTAGCATGCCCCCATAAGATTTTCCAGAACCAAAGCACAACCCTCCCCATGGCTACAGAAAACCACCAAGTCAGAAATGAAAAACAGGGATAAAGCCTGGGAGCACTGGCAAAACCAAAACCCCAGCTAGACAGAAATTCTTAGAACTATGCAATAGAGTCAAAAAGCTAATAAAATGGGACAAATTCCAATACTACCAGTCTGCCCTAGACTCCTCACAACACAGCCCCAAACAATTCTGGTCCTCCATAAACTCCATCCTCCACCCAGGTAAAGTCAGTACCCCTCCTCCTAACATCCCTCACTCCTCAGAAAATATTGCTACCTCATTCAACACACACTTCACGAAACCATACTATCACTAGCTAAACAACACAACCCCCCTCTCCTCCAACCCACACCTTCAACTAGTAATCTCCCCACTGCCTTCTCTTTTTCTCCTGTACCTACCTCCAACATAAAAAACTCTTAACTAAACTTAAACCCACCAAATTAGCAGCAGACAACCTCCCAAGTGAATACCTACAAATCGCAGCTGATGCTCTGGCCTACCCAGTATCCATCTTGATTAACCGATCTCTGTCAGAAAGTTACGTTCCCACATTGTGGAAAGTCTCACATATAATTCCCCTCCACAAAGGCGGACCCTCTGCAGAACTAACCAATTACCGCCCCATAGCTATTCTCTCTCCACTCTCCAAAATACTAGAGAGATGCATACACTCTCAGGTCTCACACTACCTCCTTACTAACAACCTCCTTTCCACTACTCAGCATGGTTTCTGACCAAACCATAGCACCACCACTGCCTTAATCTCCTTTACTAGCACTATCCTTCAGCATAAAAACAATGGCTATCTCTCCTCTGCTACTTTCCTAGACCTATCTAAAGCATTTGACATGGTCACAAACAACTTATCTCTGTCCTCAATAACCTATCCTTCTCACAATCAGTCACCAACTGGTTTCAGAGTTACCTGCCTGACCGCCAACAATCCGTTGTATGGCAGAATGACATATCTCCCCAACTACCTGTCTCCATAGGGGTTCCCCAAGGATCCATCCTTGGACCCCTACTTTTCTCTGTTTACACCAATAATCTAGCCTCTACCACCAAACATGGCATACTCGTCCAATACGCAGATGACTCTACCATCATCTGCTCAGCCCAGTCCCTACCCAAACTGCAAAAAGTCACACAGGAAGCCTTTTCCTCTGTTGAAACATGGTTATCCGATGCCCAATTAATACTCAACCCAAACAAAACTAAACTACTCATCTTCCAACCCACCAAACATACTCAAAACAACTCTCACTTTAACATCACAGCAAAAGACAACACCACTATATAAACAACTGAACACACCAAATTGCTAGGAGTGGAAATAGACAATAAACTAAAATTTGACATTCACATATCCATGACCATAAAAAAGGTCCACAAAAAACTAGGAGCATTATACAGAAATAAACAATTTCTCACCAAAGCAGCAAAGATTTCAATAGCAAATTCCCACCTTATCTCCACCCTACTTTATGCCTCTCCAGTATATACCAACCTAAGGCAATGTGATCTAAACAAGCTAGAGACCTGCTACAACAAAATTGCAAAATTCGCCACAGGGGCATCCTACTGTAGTCACCACTGTCTCTCACTTGCTGAACTGGGTTGGCTTGAACTCCCTCACCTCCTTCAGTGGTATCAACTCTCACTCACCCACAAGCTAGTAAACCATCCACTAAATGTCCCATCCCTCCAGAATCTACTCCAACCCTATCGCACCACCAGACCACTAAGATCCAGCAACAAAAATCACTTGCAGATCACTAAAGCCAATAACTCTGCTGGTGAAGCACTATTCTCTTGCGCCATAGCCAAATTATGGAACTCACTGCCACCCACAATTACCTCCGTACCATCATGCACCAACTTCAAAACTTTATTAAAAGCGCACCTAAAAACATGCTGGCTATGCCCTTGCAACTCCCACTCTAATATCATCCACCCCATCCAACTACTACCTTTCTTTCACCTCCACTAACTACCTTGATGATAGCAAGCTCAGATGCTCATAAGCCTAGTACTTATTATACAGCAGGAACTTCTCATTGTTACATTTGTTAATGCCTGTTATGTACTTCACAGATAAAGATTCCAAATTATGGAACTCACTGCCACCCACAATTACCTCCGTACCATCATGCACCAACTTCAAAACTTTATTAAAAGCGCACCTAAAAACATGCTGGCTATGCCCTTGCAACTCCCACTCTAATATCATCCACCCCATCCAACTACTACCTTTCTTTCACCTCCACTAACTACCTTGATGATAGCAAGCTCAGATGCTCATAAGCCTAGTACTTATTATACAGCAGGAACTTCTCATTGTTACATTTGTTAATGCCTGTTATGTACTTCACAGATAAAGATTCTAGTTGTCTACTGATGTACTATGTTCTTCATCTGTAAATATGTTGAAAGTAATTTCTATGTTAAATTGTTAATCACTATGTAATCCAATGTAACTACTGTCTGTTTATTTTACTGTGGAGCTTTTCTCCCCGGGCCTCCACTGAAAATGGACCCACGTCCAGTTGGACACTCCCGGTCAACAAATTTAAATAAATAAATAAATAAATAAATAATAAATTTCATGAATCCAAACTAATTTGGATTAAAGGAGTGTAAACAATGAATATTTTTTTTTATTTATGAGATCTATAATGATACATTCTATCTTCTTAGAGACAAGGCTGAAGAAGATTATACATCATTATACAACGACCCCTCATTAATATTCCAAAACGTGCACACTGATTGGTCAGTGTGCACGTTGTAAATCAGAGTTATAGTAATGGAAAAAGGTCCAGTCTGCCAGACTTTTTCCATTAGTATAACTCTTTTTACACTGTCTTGCTATGTTAAACGAGTTTAACATAGCGAGACAGCTTTAAAAAATGTAACAGAGATCTTCCTATCTCCGTTGCTTTTTTTAAAGCTGTCTCGCCATGTTAAACTCCTTTAACATAGCGAGACAGTGTGTAAAAAGCAATGGAGATCTTGCTTCCTCTGTTGCTTTTTCAAAACTGTCTCGCTATGTTAAATGGGTTTAACATAGCAAGACAGCTTTAAAAAAAGCAACGGAGATTCTCCGTTGCTTTTTTTAAAGTTGTCTCGCTATGTTAAACTCCTTTAACATAGCAAGACAGTTTGTAAAAAGCAACGGAGATCTTGCTTTCTCCATTGCTTCCGCCCACAGCTCTGATGTACTGCGTAAGCATACGCATTAGCAGTACATCAGAACTGCCACAGAATATCAGACAGCTGCAGAAAGGCAGCAAGGAGGCATTATACAATGCCATTATTTAAGAAAAGTAATTATTTTTTTTCTTAAATAATGTCATTGTATAATAGCAATAACCCACTTCTGGGTGTGGGTAATACTGGATTTACCCACGGTTGTCTTTGTTTGGCCAATCAGGCTTCGCCCTCGTGACCAAACACACCAACCGTGGGTAAATCCAGCATTACCCACATCCAGGCGTGGGTTATTGCTATAATAGTTGATAGCATCGGTGATAAGGCCACCCCTATGAAGGAGGACAACCCCAGTTGTTCTCCATTCCTCTGGCACAAAGCCATTTGTAAGGCAGAGATTGAGCAGATTCATGAGTGGATCTATGAGACAGTGTTTCATACTAGGAATTTTTTTTTGTAATTCTTTGAGTGCATTAAAACTTGCTCAGTATTGCTTTTGAGGAGTATAGACATGATATGATGTGGGAGGTAGCTAGACAGAGGTAGTGAAAGAAGTTTGAATTAAAGTTAGTTGCTCATGTGTTGACTATATCATCAGGAGCTGAGTGGATGTTATTGTTATCTATCAACTTGTTGCAATGTTAGCTTGGATATCTAACCTCTGGTGCTGTTCCCAGATCTGGCACTCCACAACTCTATATTGAAGAGAAAACAAAAAACAAAACAAAACAAACAAACAAGCAAACAAAAAAAGGTCCATTCCTTGATCTGACAGTCCTCACATAAGGAGCAGGCCAAGTCTTTCCTGATTTGCTGTCCTCAACTGTAAGCTGAGGAATAATAAAAAAGCATGTCTTCTCCTACTTGAAGTCTTAAAAAAAAACTTTAAACTGTGGTAAACCACTTGTTACAAAATGCCATAAGTGCCTTCTTATAGCAACACTGAAACTTCAGCCCTGACAGAAAAAAACCTCTGAAAAACTTCACTGCACTAAAAGCACTTTTCATATACAGTACTGATATTCAGAAACTGAAAGCTGGTACTGAGGATCACACTCCTCTAACATCTTGTGTCCAGGGCATGAGGATCACACCCCTCTGACATCTTGTGTCCAGAGCATGAGGATCACACCCTTCTGATATCTTGTGTCCAGGGCATGAGGATCACACCCTTCTGATATCTTGTGTCCAGGGCATGAGGATCACACCCCTCTGACATCTTGTGTCCAGAGCATGAGGATCACACCCTTCTGATATCTTGTGTCCAGGGCATGAGGATCACACCCCTCTGACATCTTGTGTCCAGAGCATGAGGATCACACCCCTCTGACATCTTGTGCCCAGGGCATGAGGATCACACCCCTCTGACATCTTGTGTCCAGAGCATGAGGATCACACCCTTCTGATATATTGTGTCCAGGGCATGAGGATCACACCCCTCTGACATCTTGTGTCCAGAGCATGAGGATCACACCCTTCTGATATCTTGTGTCCAGGGCATGAGGATCACACCCCTCTGACATCTTGTGTCCAGGGCATGAGGATCACACCCCTCTGACATCTTGTGTCCAGGGCATGAGGATCACACCCCTCTGACATCTTGTGTCCAGAGCATGAGGATCACACCCTTCTGATATCTTGTGTCCAGGGCATGAGGATCACACCCCTCTGACATCTTGTGTCCAGAGCATGAGGATCACACCCTTCTGATATCTTGTGTCCAGGGCATGATGATGACACTTGTCTGCCATCTTGTGTCCAGGGCATGAGGATCACACCCATCTGACATCTTGTGTCCAGAGCATGAGGATCACACCCCTCTGACATCTTGTGTCCAGGGCATGAGGATCACACCCTTCTGATATCTTGTGTCCAGGGCATGATGATGACACTTGTCTGCCATCTTGTGTCCAGGGCATGAGGATCACACCCATCTGACATCTTGTGTCCAGAGCATGAGGATCACACCCCTCTGACATCTTGTGTCCAGGGCATGAGGATCACACCCCTCTGACATCTTGTGTCTAGAGCATGAGGATCACACCCTTCTGATATCTTGTGTCCAGGGCATGATGATGACACTTGTCTGCCATCTTGTGTCCAGGGCATGAGGATCACACCCATCTGACATCTTGTGTCCAGGGCATGAGGATCACACCCCTCTGACATCTTGTGTCCAAGGCATGATGATGACACCCATCTGACATCTTGTGTCCAGGGCATGAGGATCACACCCCTCTGACATCGTGTGTCCAGAGCATGAGGATCACACCCCTCTGATATCTTGTGTCCAGGGCATGATGATGACACTTGTCTGCCATCTTGTGTCCAGGGCATGAGGATGACACCCCTCTGACATCTTGTGCCCAGGACATCTGCCCTTTCACCCCTTCATTGCTATGTCCCTGCAATGCTAGGTATTGTTCATAAATTCCTAATGTATCTGAAGATGGACTGTCCTTGACAGAGGTAGCAATATTCAGTGCATACTCAGCCTTGGTATACTTGATTTTACTTTTAAGTTCTTTGTTTAATTTCTTGACTTTAATTGTGGAACAAGGGATTTTCCATTTATTTTTATGATTAAGGAGTTTTTAATTTTGTTATATAGCTTGTATACACTAGGTTCCGCCATAGGTGTATATTCATATACTTGACATTATATTTGTGTTGCATCCGAACAGTTGTTTCAATGCAAGCACTAAGATTAGCATAGAAACCTGCAAATGCAGCTGCTCTGTCTACTAGGTCCTCAAGAGGAGGGCAAGTTTAACTTCCTCAGTTCATCAACAAACTGCAGCAAGTTTGCATTAGGGAAATTCCTAAAGATGGTAGGGTTTGTGGGCATATTGGGTTGGGTCCTAATGGTGAAGACCACCAAATGGTGGTCAGATCTATCAGGGATGAGGTAACGATTTGCACCACCTGTAGGGGAGAACACTGGATTAGAGAGTTAGCAGTTGGAAATGCTGAACATATTCATCTGTAGTAATGTAAGTCTTTCAATATCTAGAGGAATTATTGAAGTCTCCAAGAGTAATAATGTTTGGATCAGCAGTAAGGGCCTAAGCTTGTTTAGATATGCCTCATGTGTAGTCGGTGTCTTAGTTCAGTTTGCCAGGATGTGGTAGGGGATCTTACTGATAGTTACTAGGAGATGGAAGAGTTCTAGCTCATTATATTTATTTATTGGGTGGCGCAGTGGTGTAGCAATTAGCATTGTTGCCTCACAGCAAGATGTTCTCTGGTTCAATTCTCGGCTGGGGTGCCTTCTGTGTAAAGTCTGCATTTCCTCCCTGCATTTGTATGGGTTTCCTCTGGGTGCTCTGGTTCCCTCCCACATTGCAAAGACATACAGTAGGTGGATTGGACACTCTAAAGTGGCCCTAGGTGTGAGTGTGTGTGCTGCACCCTCTGAGGAGGGTTGGGCCTTGGGCTAGCAATCTGAGCCCGTATCTCCTAACCAACTTTCTACTACTCAGAATGTATTTATAATAACAATAAATGTTTGCAGTATCTGCAATAAAATCACAGAATTCCAAATATTGCTCACTCATAATAACCCTGACATTTTAGCAGTCACCGAAACCTGGCTAAAACTGCACATACTAAACACAAAAGTTATTATACCAGATTATAACATACTTTGGGATGACAGACTTCATAGAAAAGGTGGTGGTGTAGCAATAATAATCCTTAACTATTACACTCTTTCCCAAACCTATACCATCCTTTGGTGGCATAGGACTACTATTAGCATTCCTACACATAAATAGCAATAAACAACTATGCACTGTTGCACTATATATCCCCCAGGCCAAAATATCCCTGTTTTGGGAGACTTCCTATCCTGGACAAATCATAACATCTTCAATGAGACTATCATCCTTGGTGATAGAAATATAAACTGGTAAAATCTTATCTCCAGTTCCTCAGCAAATAGTATAGACTTGCACAGGTATACATAACTTATTGCAGACCCTACACATGTTATGAACAACCAAACCAAGCCGATCTTAGACTGGATCCTAGTTTCTGATGCACAGAAATATTCTAACACTGGTACCCTCTCCATCATTCTAAGTATCTACTCTCCAGCCGTCACCTATAGGACCCACACCCAAATACCCAAAACTCACTCCTATACAACATATAGTAACCTAGCTCACTTTAGCCAAAATCTACTCTTAGATACTTTAAAAGCCCACAGCTGGACCCTTGTAAAAACACTCCTTCTAGAAGACGCTGTAATCTATTTCAATAAAGTCTTTCTTGATACTATCAATAGTCTAGCCCCCATTCACACCAAAAGGATTAAACACAACCACGCCCCCTGGCTAACAAAACACACCAAACGATTACTTCCCTCTAGAGACCGAGCCTAGAAAGAATGGCATAGAAATAGAACGCCACAAAATGAACTTAAAAACAACTTCATAATACTGTCAAAAAACTAGTAATTAATGACAAAAAATGTACTTCTCAACACAGTTATCCACCCAAAAGAACAAGCCCCCAAAATTTTGGAAATATGTACCCTCACTTCTTAATCCCAGAACCTAGCATAATCCTGCACCATCTCCAAAATAAGACCTACAAGAAATCGCCCAAATGTTTAACTCTCACTTTATTGACACTATTGAAAACCTTATCAAACAATCCTCCCCAACAACAAATAATAACTCAAATAGTTTGGATTCTACTTCAAATCTCACTCAATATAACTTAAACTCTTATTCTTCCTCTACCAGTGAAAACACTAATAATTTTCAGTCAGCTCCAACTCTCACTTTACAACCAGTAGCCACCACCCTTGTGCTTAAACTCCTAAGTAAACTGAGATCTTGCTCCCCTTCCGCTGATAACCTTCCTTCAGAATACCTAAAACTAGCTGCTGATGCTATAGCTTATCCCGTCAGCATCCTTATTAACTAGTCTATTTCTGAATCCTATGTCCCTCAACTCTGGAAAAAGCCATTATAATTCTTCTGCACAAAGCTGGTAACACCAAAGATCTTTCTAACTACCGGCCTATCTCTATACTCTCACCTTTATCCAAAATCCTAGAAAAATGCATACATATGCAATTACTAAGCCATCTTACTAAGAATAACCTCCTTGCTCCCACCCAACATGGCTTTCGCCCTACTCACAGCAATACTGCTGCCTTACTCTCATTTACCAATACTGTGTATGAAGCTCTGGATGCTGGTCTATCAACTTCAGTTATCCTAATAGACCTATCCAAAGCTTTTGACACAGTATCACACCCAAAATTATTACAATAACTCAAAACTCTAAATTGCTCCCAGCATACTCTAAATTGGTTTTCCAGCTACCTAAACAATATAAAACAATCTGACAGATGGAAAAACATGCACACTGAATATCTGGTTAATAATACAGGAGTCCCCCAGGGGTCTATTCTGGGCCCTCTTCTTTTCAATGTGTTTATTAATGGTCTTCATACAGCATCCCAGCAGAGTACATTCATCCAGTTTGTAGATAATTCCACTATTCTCTCCTCTTCCAACAACTTCTCTGACCTCCTGAAGATAACTCAAAACTCATTTTCATCTATTGAATCTTGGCTAAACAACATGTAACTTCTACTCAAGCCTAAATAAATCTAAACTCTTACTATTCCCAGGAAAAACAACAACTCAAGACTTTAAGGTATATTCACAAAACAATACTGAAATTGAAGTAGTAAAGATAGCAAACTTATGAGGCATAGAAATTGATGACAAACTCTCCTTCGGGCATCATATTCTCAACACAGTAAAAAAAACAACTTTAAACTCGTTAAACTCTATAGACTTAAACTATACATGGACAAGCCCACTAGGATAAAACTAGCTAACACTCTGCTACTACCGTCCCTCCACTATGGAAGCTCCATCTTCACCAATCTTCACACTTCATGCTTGATACTATAAAATAGCAAAATTTGCCACTAGAATGCCAAATCGCACACACCACTGTCTGGCCATAAAAGAATTGAACTGGTATGAATTTCCCCACTACCTAACATACACTCAACTAATTCTTGCCCACAAACTAAACAATAATCCTGACAAGTGCTCTTCCCTTCAAAATATTCTATAACCATACACCCCTCCCAGAAACCTTCTGTCTAGTAATGAACAACTTCTAAACATAACCAAACCCAACAAATGACCTGGACAAAGCCTTTATTCGTACTCTATTGCCAAATGATGGAATACACATCCTTCCTCAATCACTGCATTGGACACTATAAAATCATTTAAATCTGCTCTAAAAAACACTGCCTTAACTTTTACATGTGCCCATGCACACATATGACTAAGCCACCATGAATAAAGTTTACCTCAAATTTACTTCTAATCCTTTTGTTACATACCTACATCTTGCTTTCTCCTAGAATTTTCTTTACTAGCCCTTCCAGTATCAGTCTCAAAGTCTCTAAGATATTTCACCTAACTAACTTTTGCTACTTCTAGATCTTTAATTACCTACTGTTGGATCAAAAATTTTCTCCTTGAGTTTTACTTAGTTTTCAGATTGATTGTACAATCTATTACATGTTAATATAACCGGTCTGTTATCTCTAGCTGTGATGCTTGTCTGCACAAAATTGTATGTCAGATTGCACTGATACTGAATATTATGTTTATGTATTATACAAATTCGTTACATGATTTTAATATTTTCTATCTTCCTGGAGCTTTTCTCCCCGGGCCTCCACTGAAAATGGGTTTCTGACTTTCCCAGTCAACAAATGGCAATAAATAAATAAAGAAAGAAAACCCATACCTGCTACCCTAACAACGAGCACTGAAAGGTGCTCATTGCCCAATGTACCACATAGTGCGTAAATGGGAAAGCGATATTTATTTATTTAAATGTTTTAACAGGATAGCATACCTATTCTATATGGACCAATTTCAGCCTCAGCCCAGGCTGCCATATAAGTCTAGATATGATGAGGGTGAGATGGAAAATAGACACACCACAATCTATAACATTCATGCCCTCAGTAGAGGGTCTTAATGAGTGGTCAATATGGAATCATTATTGAAAGAGTATGTTGCTAATACACTGGAATAATTTTATGTAATGATGCATATTTCGACATTTTCTCAAAAGACAGGAAGGTTCCAGGGAGGGCATTTTTTACTGAGGTTTCATAGCACTGAGCAGCAGTATTTTTAAACTCTCCTGATTAGGATTGGCTAAATTGGGAAATGGTGCAGACTGAAATGGCATAAAAAAGCACTAATGCCAATATCCAGAAGGCCTGCGGGGGGTACAGGCCATCATTTGGATAGCAGATAGGGCAGTCAATCATCTCCCTCCAGACAGACAAATATTGGACCTCCCTGTTATGACACCAAAAAGTAAACCAATTGCTGAAGTTAGTTTTCATACTGTGACATCATTCTTGAAGAAGGCAGTATGTTGCTTAAGATCAGATGCATATTCAGTTTAGATGCATACTGTCAGAGTTCCACAATGTCTCTCTTCATTTAATCCATGGATATGTGTCTTGTCGTTCACTGCCACATTAACAATGCCCATGTATTATGCGAAGTTGGAGTGAAGAGCATGAGTGTCCAAATAACCAGTTATATCCTAATACCTGAGAGTCATCTCACTGCCACCCTATCCTTGCTCAGCCTTGTAAGTGATTTGTATGTGGGTCTCACTATGGAGTCACCTATAACTAGTACATACGGCATGGCTGGTTTGAGGGTACCAGCTTGGTGACCCCCTCTTAACATGGTTTATGGTGGATGCTTTTGTGGCTGCAGGCGGTAGAGTTCTTTGCATTGTTGAGGAATTTGTCCATTATGTTTTGCCTTGGTGGCTTTAGAGGCTTAGGGAGAGATTTCTTAAGTACATCAACCTGCTAGGTACAGACAACATATTTAGAACAGAGGCAAGTCTCAAGATTTCTTAGGTATTTGTACCTTCTTAATGTGTAATCAGTGTGTAGTAAAAGTAAGTTTTGTTAGAATGCATTAAATATTTTGTGCACTGCCTCAAAGTGCCTTGTGCTAATAGGCTAGGAACAGAAGTTGTAAGTTCAGACTGAAGTTTCATGGCTCTGGAGACTGGTATAGAGTTGGTGTACTGGTATATAATAAGCTATATAGGGAGTTTTACTACTAGCTTATATTAGCTTGGACTCTACCAAATATCTATCATGACAGTTAAGCTGGTCAAAGTACTCTTAACAAGTTTGTAGAAAGAGCATCTGTGACTACCTAAGGAAGTTTCATCATATACCTGTCCAGTAGGGATAATCTTCCTTACTTAAATAAATACTTTTCCAGCTGAATACAGATCTATACTTTGATATCATCTGATTCAAATATCATTACAACCAGAAATTGTTTTAAATTCCTTAAAATTTGAAAGAGTTAGTCTCACAGACCAAGGTCTACCCAAAGATAAACCCCCTTCTTTACCTACTATGGCCAGTTTAGGGACAGTCTGACAATACAGTATTGTTAATATGCCAATTTGTTTCAAATAAGTGAAAACTCACATCTTCTAAGATGTCACTGTTAAAATCTTCTGACAAATCACTTTGCATGGTTTTATATTTAATAAGTACCTAGTTTAAAACTAGACCATAATCATCTTAAGGAAATACTGACTCTAAATATAAATTATTTGCACAATGTTTTGGTCTGTCATTCCAAACATTACTATAGTGTTCTCTTACTTCTTTGTACCTTTGAATATTTTGGACTCCCACTCTGCCTTTGTTAGTAAATTCCCTCATAATCACAAAGTTCACCATGCAGTTTTTGTTATTCCAAACAGTCAGATCTGCAAAACCTTGGAGTTTCTTAAACTGTACAAGCAGCTGGAGACAGAGGCACACCTTAGCAGGCATAGAACTTCAAGAAGACTCATCATATATATCGAAACTGTTTTATATGGTGATAGGTGCAGCTGAATTTTGTAGGGTATGAAAGTTTTCAGTCCAGCAATTTAGATGCACTGAGGAGAAATATATACCCAAGCAGTTTACTGACTTAGCCTGCTGTTTTATAATCCATATGCAGTTATTAAGGGATGTAGAACTTCTGTTTAATTGGCAGTATTTTACTTTTTAGTGTTAATATTTAAATCAGATGTTTTTTAGAATTTTTAGAGTACGTCTGACAAAGGTGATGTGGTCACAGCAAAAGGGATGTTTTATATATGCATACATGTGTGTATATGTGTATATATATATATATATATATATATATATATATATATATATATATATGTATGTGTGTGTGCGGATTCACTTTATAACCTCGAAATGCTGAAATATCGAATTTCAGTATCTCGAGACTATAAAACCGAATCCACAAAACACCGACAAACAAAAACCGCGAAACCACATAACCGAAAACACCGCACACACTACATTAAACATACAACACAACACCCACATCACAACAAACAAAAAAACAACACACATACACAACTCACACACACCTGCGCCCCCCACACCCCCCTACTTATATATACTAACTCCGAGATCGCACAAACACAACACAAAAGCTCACTCACACACGCACATTCTCCAATCCCTCACACACACTCTAACTCCCACTCAAAACCCTTGCAAAACACTCACTTACCTGACATAACACCTACATTCAAACACGGCACCGCGCGCCAACAAAACACAAACCCAGACATTACATAGTGCAACTTCATAACCGCGAATTCGACATATTTTTGAGATATGTCAAATTCACGATTATGAACGTTCGCTATTTGTAACATTCGACTTTATAGCTTCGAGATACTGAAATTCGACATTTCAGTATTTCGATGTTATAAAGTGAACCCGTGTGTGCGTATATATATATATATATATATATATATATATATATATATATATATATATATATGGATCTAGGACTGTTGAACAAAACTTCAACAGTCTGAATCTGCTATCACCAAACACACTTTAACAAAAGCTCTTTCACTGAAAAAGCGCTTTCGGTAAAGTGTGTGAAAAAAAAACATTAAATCTACTTTTATGCAGGGGGGCAAGCCCCCCTGCACCCCCACAATCTCCCTACTTTAATATTCTCACTCGAGATCACACTACAGTGGGGAAAAGGGAATTTTTCCTTATCCGCACTGTAGTATGACTGGCACAACAGTCATACTTATGCGAAAATGCTGCTTTGGTGAAAAGCATTTTTGTGTAAGTATGCCCGCCCATAAGCGATTCGGTGAAAAGTGCATTCATGCAACAGTCCTAGACCCCATATATATATATATATATATATATATATATATATATATATATATATATATGGGTCTACTTCTAAAGACCGAACCGCGACCGACAGGTAAGTTTACCGACAGGGTGATTTGCCGACAGCAGAAAGACCGACAAGGGTAAGTGCAACAGTGGTTAGGCTGTGGGAAAGGTGAGTGTGTGTGAGTTAGGGTTCGTGTAAGGTAAGTGTGTGATAGTGAGGGACTGTAGTTTAGAGTTAGGGTTAGGGTGCAGGTAGGTGAAGTGTGGTGGGTTAAGTGAGTTAGGGTTAGGGTGCAGGTAGGGTGAGTGTACAATAGTGTCGGACCTTAGGGTTAGGGTTTGGGTTAGGGCTAGTGGGTATGTTATGTAGTGTGGTGTGTTGGTTATCTTTTAAAGTAGACCCATATATATATATATATATATATATATATATATATATATATATATATATATATATATACCATGAATGGGTACTGTTAGGGGTTCAATGGCTAAGAAGAACAGATGGAAGGATTAAGGACAGTGTTTCCTGGTTCCTCTTTGCAACAAGAATAAAGAAGAAATGTAGACATTAGACATTAGAGTCAGTATACAGTATGTTAAACATTGAGGTGACCTAGACTCCTAGTTTGACTTATCATACTTAATAAGTATGCTTCAGAGATATCAGAAGCAATATAAAATGCATTTTTGATTTTAAAAAAAAGTACAGCCAATAAAATATCTTGCTAATTGTCCTATTAGTGCTTCTTCCTTTTATGAGCTCTGCTTGGTTGGCATAGTTGGTATGAAGCAACATTGTTATTTACTTGTAAAGTTCTCCTGCTATCATCTTATATATTTCATTACATCATTATATCAGGGGTCTTGGTGTAGAGCTACCTGGATCTATTGGACAATTATCCTTCTTGTGAAGAATAATGTATGAATGACAGAATTTTTTTGGAAATGATATGTTAAGTGTGCAGAATTACAGAAACAGAGAAATGAGTGTCACATTGTTTTCTTAAAACATACAGACATGTAACAAATATTTGGATGAGGCTTTCTGCTGCCCATGGCTTATCATCACCATGTAGTGAGATATTAAAGTCACCCACTATTATAAAGGGCTCCTTAGTGTTACATATCTGCATCAAAGGAAATCTAAAATACAGATAAAATAATCCTGCTCTTGCTTTTTTTTCCTTGAATACAACACACTCATATGTTTACAGTCCCTGTCTTCGTTTCACAGAAAGCCAATCTGCCATAATCAGTTACATGGATTAAATACCTCATGCATCAAGATACAGACTCCATTTCCTTTAAATAACATGAAGCTAGAACTAACATTAAATATTCTTGGATGCTTCTGTTTTAACTTTGTTTTTTTCAGGAAACCTATATCAACATTCCTTTTATTTAAAAGCCCAAAGATGCTTTTTCTTTTGATACAATTTACAATTCCCTAACCCATTAACATTTTACGGTGTAACATTAATTGCAACTTCCATATCATTAATTATAAATACATACTGATACTAGCTATTATAAGGCCACAGGTATTGCATACTCCAGATATCGAAAGTTTCCTTTACCTTACACTGCCTACAACTGCTGTAACTAGAGTTAACTACTTACGTTCTCAAGAGATTCTCAAAAGCGCCTTTTGGAGTGGAATATCCACTCCAGTTACATCAGCAACATAGGTCCATAGGTTCATAGGTAGGTACTAGGCTATCAGCCCAAGGGCCTAAGTAAGCCTAGCCAACAAAGTTCCCTGGTTTATGCCAACCCAAGAAAGTTAATTTCCTGTGCCCCTGTCGAGCAGAGCCACAGAAGTGATCCCCGGGGTGTATCCATCCACTCATCAAGATTTTTCTTGAAGAGTGTTAATGAGGAACTTTGCTTGACATAGATGGGTAGCTTATTCCAGAGTATGGGAAGTCTCAGGGACAGGAATCTATCCCTCCAGCATGTCCTGTTTATTGTGGTGACCAGGTTTAGGTCCCTAGAGCATGTAGCTAGGAGGGATTGGGATTTCTTTAGGTGTAGCATGTCCAACAGCTCTGGGTTTGACATAGCTTTATATGTTAGACAGAGATCACCTCGGAGTAGGCCATATGCTACAGAGTAAAGCTGGAGTTTTTTGAGACGGTCAGTGTAGGGCATCTATTTGAGGTCAGTAATCCTCTTTGTGAGGTACTTCTGTGGCCTTTCCAGCTGCTGCAGATGTCTTGTGAGGTACATTCCAAAAGGGGCGTTGTACTCTATAATGGATCTAATGAGTGTCGAGTAGAGGGGAACAATGACCTCTTTTTTCCTTGATGAGAACCCTTTTGTGATGAGGTGTGCCACATAGAAGGATTTCCTGACTACTGTGGTAATGTGATTATCAAAGGAGAGACTACTGTCCACCTGGATCCCTAGGTCTCTTATTACACATTCAGTGTTAAGAAGACTGCCGCCTATGTGGTAGTTCATGGGTACAGAGTTTTTACCAAAGGGGATGACAATGAACTTTTTGGCATTGAGTTTGAGGCCATGGCTCTGACACCAGGCATCTGTCTCAGTGAGGCCCTCCTATAGGATGTCTACATCATTTGGGGACTCAACTATAGCTCCTAGTTTGCAGTCATCTGTGAATATCATTAGCCAGAGGGCTTCTGTGTTAGCCTGTACTTCAGAGATGTAGAAACCAAACAGGGGAAGTCCCAGGACTGAACCCTGTGGCACTCCACTTGTCACTGGTTCGAAGTCAGATTTGGAGTCTGCAACTTTTACAGTGTGGGTTCTGTCAGTGATACAGTTGGCAACCCATCTTGTGACATAGGGATTTATACCTAGTTTAGTGAGTTTAGCTATAATTCCAGAATGGGGGATGGTGTTGAAAGCCTTGGCGAGGTCAAGATATGCTGTGTGAACCATCTGGTGACTGCCTCAAAGAAGTCAATCAGGTTCAGGAGGCATGATCTGCCTTTTACAAACCCAAACTGGGTGGGGTCCAGAGTTTGGAGGTTATCAATGCCTTTGTTTAGGAATTCCATGATGATACATTCCAGGCTCATCAGGCTAATAGGATCAGAGGTGGCTCCCCCTTTGTGGAGTAGGATAACTGTTGCTGTGCACCATTCAGTGGGCACAAAGCCTGACATGAGGCTATGATTGAACGTGGTGCTTAAGTAGGGAGCCAGTTCATTCTGAAGTTTGTGTAAAACGCACCCTGGGATGTTGTCCAGTCTCATGGATGCTGTGCTTTTGGCTTTAGAGAATTCTGCTTTTATCTATGTAGTTGTGATTACAGGGACTCTGTATTCTTCCTGTATAGATATGGGCCCTTTACGGGGTGAGAGGGGGGGTAAAGTTAGTACTGAACCTATCTGCCAGGATGTTGGTAATATCAGTTGGTTCAGTAATTTTTGTGCCATTGTGCTGTAACTCAAAGCAGATCTGGGTGTTGCCATTCAGATTCTTGACATAGCTATAGAATGCTTTGTGGTTGTCCTTAGAATCAGTGGTTTTCTTGTTTTCATAGCTGGCTTTGGAGGATCTTATAAGGGATCTCAGCTTCTTGCTGAGGCTGACCATTTGCAACAATTTCTTCCTTCTGTTGTAGAGTTTGTTTATGGCAGGGGACCACCAGATTGGCTTACTTTTTTTGGAGGATAGCGTCTTGGTTCTGTTTGGGATGTAAGTACTTATAGAGTGCATTTGTGTAGGATTCAGCAGTCGTAACTCTACTGTCCATCTGCATGGGTGTCATGAAGTTTGCCACTTCTGTCTTAAGAAGCATGAAGTTGGCTTTGGAGAAATTTTTTACTGTGGTTTCCTTAATGGGGGCGGAATGTGGATATCTAGGGTGATTAGCTTAAGGTCGGATCTGACTAATGAGGAGTTGACTTCAGGTGTGGAACACCAGTCACTGATGTTGGTAATGACTAGGTCTGGGATATTGTTGCCCCTGGCAGGGGTGTAAATAAGTTGATTCAGGCACTGGAATTTATGAATTCTACATGAGTATTTTTCCCAGTTAATGGTGGGGTAGTTGAAATAGCCCAATATTAGAGTGTTTGGTTGGACCCTAATATTTTCCAGTATATCAAGAATCCTGGGGCATGGTGGGGATCTGTAGCAAGCTACAATTTGGATTGCAGCCTGAAGCAGAGATCTTATCAGATCCTAACAGTGTGAAGGTATTGATTGCCAACATAACATTTGACAACAGAAGGACCTCAGAGGCACTGATCATGTCTCCTCCAATATGACTCAAGCCAAAACTGCTAGAACTATCTATCTAGATATTAGTAAAAAGTATTAAACACTGTTGATCACTCCTTTCTACTTAAAAAAAAAACTTTGCTAAACAGGCTTCGCCTCTGAGGTCCTTTTGTTGTCAAAGGTTATGTTAGCAATCATACCTTCACACTTTTAGGATCTGATAACATTTCTGCTTCAGGGACTACCACTAAAGTCATCCTACAGGGCCCTACACTTGGTCATCTTTGCTTTTACCTTTTCATAAATGATCTTCTGTGGGACTTGCCACATACCAACTGTGTTCTGTATGCAGATGGCATTGTCATCACAAGAAGCAATAAATATATTCACATTACAAAATGAACTTCAGAATGTCATCTCTGCCATCTGGAGTTAACTCCATAACAAAAACTTTTATGTGAATACTCGAAAAGCTCAGTAATGCCTTTGGAACTGACTATAAACTTTAACACATATAAAATATTACTATTACTGACCCAGCATGGATTCCTCTTCCCCATGCCAAGATACACAAGTATCTAAGCCTCCTTCTCAATCGTCATCTTTCCTTTCGCAATCATATTTAAACCATAATATGCAAAGTGCATGCCCAGCTAAGAATCACATGCAAAATACCCACTAATCTACTAATTGAACATGCCAGATATACTATAGCCATAAATGTCCCACTTCCCAGACTAGAATATGACTGCCCATAATACCCCATTACTTATCACAGAAAGTCTCTCAACAACACTCATCAGGAAATCAGAAAACTAAATTTATTCACCTTGCAAACAACAGAGAACACCACTGCTCTATCCTACTCATAGGTAGATAATTAAATGTGAGTGTAAGGGCTTCTCTTCTACTGTACATACTCATTTTCAAACTTTTACATGAAAGATACCACTGCCCATTGCTAAACAAACGTAATATCAGATACCATTCTTACTCCCTAAGTAAATCAGACTCCATCCAGCTGCACAGGCCTCATTTTACTGTTGATACCTGTGAAAAATGTTTTCCAAACTTACTTATTGGAGCACCCTACCCAAAGAAATCACAAAAGCCAAAGATCTCAGAATATTCAAGAAATCTCTCCACTCCCACCTTGCCAATGTAAACAAATGTTACTGCTTCAGATATCCAGGTTAAGTCTCATTTATTACTCCCCATTCCCCTCTATACTCTTTGAACCAATGTATCTAATGTGGTACTTACACTAAAACAAAACAAAACAAAAGGGCAGGAAAGGGGTGGGTGTTATATTCCTTTAAATAAGTAAATAAACATTATATTATAACCCATGAAAATAGTTTACTAAAGTGAATGAATGAAGCATACTTTCATAGTATCATCATACCACTGACTATTATCTAAGTGATAAAATGGTTAGCTGTCCCTGAAACTCAGTTTCCTATATTAAACAGTCTGCATGCACAATGAAGGAAATAAATTGATAAACATAGCTTTGTTTAAGTTTGAAAGTCCAATAATTAACAAACAGAAGAAAAAATAAAAGAATAGCTGAACTGCAACATTCAACCTTTTGATAGGGTACTTCATCCATTCTTACCTGGACAACAGACTAATTACCTTGTAACTTTCCAACACACTACTCTTTGCTTATGGGCAAAAAAAGAAAAGCAAACTCACACATTGCTTTAATATTAAGGAGAATCTAAGTGACATATGCTTTCAGAATATGTGAGGTTGAGTGATCCATATTTAAACAAAATGTGATTTGGTGAATAGATTTAAGCAAATTCTAGTTACCAAACAATGCTTTCAGCAAAACCACATATCTGTGGATAATCTCCCATAGTTATGCCATCTCAGTACATTTACAGAAGTGAAAGTATAGCTCTGTTGGAGTGCAAGGCGACTTGCTCCATCCCAATAGGAATGTTTTTTTTTTTTAATTTTCACCTACTTATTTATCTATCTATCTATCTATCTATCTATCTATCTATCTATCTATCTATCTATCTATCTATTGTCTAGTTGTCAACTTTTTTTTATTTGTGATTCAAGTTTAGTTTTATTGAGGATTTACTATGAATCCATCAATTTCTGTTTAGATATTTACAAAGAAATCTATTTTAGTGGGTTGAAATTTTAAATTGTTGAAATTCATGCGGCTGAGACTGTATGATCAACAATTTAAAGTATCAAAAAACAACTGCGAAAAAGAAAGCATTTTACAAGGGGTGTGCGCCCCCCCCCCCCCAACAACCCTGGCAGTTATATATACTAACTTTGAGATCACACTACAATAAGGAAAAGGCCACATTCCCCAATCCCTATTGTACCATGATCTCTATGCAACTCTGCTTCTTTTCTGAACTCGGTGTGATGATGTGAGGTAGTTCTAGCTATGCCAGGAGGAGTAGGGCAGTGGATGTGTAACATATGCCAGCACAGCTAGCTGGAGTTTTGTAAAGAATTATATGTCATTTGTATATCAAGCTGATTTGTACAGATTCATGTGCTGAAAAATGTATTTGTAAAGTTGCTTGTGTTAAAAAAAAATGTACCGACAGTGGGTCCTGCTGGACAGAAAAGAAAATGTCAGACTGTATTGCAACTATTGAAATGAATATATTGTAACAGAGGATAGTGAAAGAGAAGAGGTTACTCCCAGTCTAGCTAACTTTGAAAAAAAAGTCTGAAATTAAATTACCTGGTTTTGGCCATAAAGATTGGATCTTACAGTTCTGATTGCAGCCAGAGACAAAATGTCTGTAAAAACCAGGACTAGGAATCCTACTGCACTGTATAAGAGAAACGCAACAGGTAGGCAGATGTCAGAAAAACATTTAATTAACCCTCACAGCACTGATAAATGGCAAAATAAATTAGATTATCAGTGCCACAAGTGTTATTAAATATTTTTAGACATCTGCCTGCTTATTGCATTTCTCTTATCCTCCTGTATTGTCCTTAGGGGTGAACTAACTGTCACACTGGAAGTGTAGGAGTTTTAGAAATGGTTTTATAGCTTCCAGATGCTATAACACATTTTAGCAAAGTTCTATGTGTGTGTATGCTCTGACACCAGGCATCTGTCTCAGTGAGGCCCTTCTGTAGGATGTCCACATCATTTGGGGACTCGACTATAGCTCCTAGTTTGCAGTCATCTGTGAACATCATTAGCCAGAAGGCTTCTGTGCTAGCCTGTACTTCAGAGAAGTAGATACCAAACAGGAGAGTACCCAGGAATGAACCCTGTGGTACTCCACTTGTCACTGGTCTGAAGTCAGATTTGGAGTCTGCTACTTTCACAGTGTGGGTTCTGTCCATGAGCCAGTTGGCAACCCACCTTGTCACATAGGGATTTATACCTAGTTTAGTCAGTTTATCTATAATTCCAGAGTGAGGGATGGTATCTAAAGCCTTGCGGAGATGTAGATAGGCTGTTTGAACCACCTTACACTCATCTATGGCGTTGGTGACTGCTTCAAAGAAGTCTATCAGGTTTAGGAGACATGATCTGCCTTTTACAAACCCGAACTGGGTGGGATCCAGAGTTTGGAGATTACCAATGTCTTTGTTTATGAGTTCCATGATGATATGTTCCATGGCCTTGCAGACCAGACTCATCAGGCTAATGGGGCGGTAGTTCCCAGTGTCCATTGTGGCACCCCCTTTGTGGAGTGGGATAACTGTCACTGTGTGCTATTCAATTGGCACAAAGCCTGAGGTGAGGGTATGACTGAACATGGTACTTAGGTGGGGTACCAGTTCACTCTGTAGTTCATGTAGAATGCAGCCTGGGATATTGTCAGGTCCATGGATGCTGTGTTCATGGCTTTGGAGAGTGTGTTTTTTACCTGTGCAGCCATGATTACAGGAACTTTGCATTCTTTCCTTATAGAGATGAGAGGGGGTAAAGTTAGCAGTGAACCTACCTGCCAGGATGTTGGCAATATCAGTTGGTTCTGTATATTTAGTGCCATTGTGCTGTAACTCCTCAGAGCATCTAGTGTTGCCATTGATTGATTCTTGACAGCTATAGAATGCTGTGCTTTGTTGTTTTTTCAGTTTTCACAATTTATTGTTTGTTTGGTAAATTTTTTGGAAGATTTTTTGTGGGGATCTCAGCTTGAGGCTGACCAGGGCTCTCCAGTCATGGGATTTTCTTACTTTTTTTTTTTTCTTTTCTTTCTTATGTTGTTGTTTTTTTGTAGAGATTAGCAGCAGATTTAGCCACTTTTTTAGCATCCTTAGCATTGGGTTCAGCATCTTGGTATAATTAGTGATATTTCTGCAGTTGTGTGCATTGTGGTGTGCACTTATTGTGTCAGCATTTAGGATTCAGTCCGTGTAGGATTCTATTGTCGTCTTTTCAGAAGTCTTGAAGTGGCTGGTGTGAAGTGGGAGAGAGAAGTTGTTTTTTGTTTTGTAATGGGGGCTATTGGTGGGGATGTGGATGGGGGGGGTGGATAAGCGAGGTTGGATCTGACCGAGAATTGACCTCCTGGGGTGTGGAAGGTCCAGATAATTCTGGGTCTGGTGGGGTGAGGAATAAGTTGATTGGTGGTGTGAATATGTTTTTTTCCATGGGTGGTGAATATTTATAAAGTCCACACGGTGTGAATTTTTGAGTTCCACAAGAGAGTAGTTGAAAAGACTGTACATAGGTGAAAGTTACAGGTACTGGATTGGTGGTGTTGTTATAAATACATTATTAGGGTGCCGGGGTGTACCCTGAGTGGGAATCCTGGGTCACGGTAGGGGGGTCTGTAGCAAGCTACAATTTGGATTGTGGTCTTCCCCAGAGTTAGTTGCACTTGGATAATCTTGGATGCATTATACTATGCAACTAGCCAGGAGGTGTGGATATCCTTAATGAATATGGACAGACCTCCGCCTTTAGTGCTTCGATCCAGGTTAGGTGGCCGAAAGGTGTGATATGAATTATAGCCTGGTAATGCAGGGGTACTGTCTGGAGCTTTAAACCAGGTCTCTGTCACTGCACAGATGTCGATATTCTCCATTTTAAAGAGTGCTTCGAGTGAGTGCATTTTGAGGTTTAGACTTCTAGCACTGAGTAGCATGATCCTCAGATTTTGCTTGCTTGTACCTGTTACGATGGTGAATTTGTCATTTGAACCTTGCCGAAAAAAGGCACTATAGGGGTGGCAAGAGCCTTAGCCAGTATCCGTAATTCCAAGGGTGACAGGTGCAGGCCATCTCTGGCAAAGCATCGTGGTCTGTCGATCATGTCATCCCAGGCAGACAAATACTGGATCCCCTTAGAATGACACCAGAAGCTTAGGCAATTGTTGAAGTCAATCATTTTGTCCTTGTACTGTTGTATCATTCTGGGTGATGGCAGGATGCTACTAAGGGCTGGGGTCATACCTGCCTGGGCTACAAGATCGGAGAGCTCCTCCATGTCTCTTTTCATGTAGTCCAGAGAGGTACGTCTCAGGTCATTCACACCAACATGGACAATGACAGAGTCATATTTGTACTTGTTGTGGAGTGACCTGAGTGCGTGCATTATGTGGTGGATCTTGGCACCTGACAGGCAACTGATAGTAACTTTCTCCTTCTTAAGCCTGGTGAATGGAACGTCAGTGTGCCTGCCTATAGAGTCACCTGTGACTAGAGTGTTGGGTACATTGTTATGCCTTATGGGCTGTGGTTGAGTGGCACACTGAAATTGTGGGCTATGTGTCATTTGGGTTGCGTTGAAGGGTGGAGTTTGCTTACGTTTCTGCTTTGGAGGTCCCTGTTGCTTGGGCAGGTTTTTATTGAGAGCCTCTGTGAATGTAGGTGTGTGTTTTGTGTTTCTATGTGTGTGTTTTGGTGGTGTAGATTTTGAGGAACTATGTGATGAGTGTGGTGTGGTGCAAGTGTTTACCTTCTCCTCTTGACTGTCTATTCCAGTCTTGGGTGAAGAGAGCTTTGCTTCCAGTTTGGCTATATAAGTGCATCTCTCACAGGTTGTAGTGTTGGGTGGTAGGAGGAGAGGGTTGTCTGTGTGCATGAGGCAATTGCTGCATTGCCCCAAGATGCCCAGATTCATGAGGTAGACAGGAGAAAACACCGGGAGCTGACCCTTAGACATGCCTGGATAGGTGCTTATTTATTAAGTACTAAAAACTGCTTTCTTCTAGACAAGTGAGGAAAGTTGAGTGGTGTAGTAATTTGTAGCTTATTTAGTGCTTACAACAAGTTCTGAACAAGTGCTGAGCTCAGAGAAACAGATTTCAGTGTTGAAACTAAAACACTGGCTAGTTCTAAGAAACAAAATTAAGCTAGAAGGCTTCTCTCCAACACAGAAAGATTTTGGGGCTCAGAAGCTTACAAATAGTCCTGGATACAGCAAATATGTATGTGGACTAGAGTACTTACAGGAAAGGCAGAAAACAAACTTAGAAAAACATTTTTTTTCTCTTCCCAAATGCTCTCTTTGTACACAGTAGGAGTGCCTGAAATCAGAATATGACCTCACTGCACTCAGTTGAGTGAGCAAATGAGATGGGCCCCGAAGGAGTATCCAAATACAAATTTACAAGAGGGGCGTGCAGTTAAAAAGCCACCAAAATTAACACCAAAACAAGAACAGGGGGTGGTAACTAACTGTAGAGACAGAGAACCACAATTTTCAGTTAAATTAATATTCAGTAAGAAACAAAAACACATAAAATGCAGTACTAGATGAAAAAAGTGCAGATAAAAGTGTACTTTAATTCACTTATACATCCAGTTGATTGCAGGCAGATGTTAGCCGGCCAAAGCTCAAGTATTTAACAGAAAAAAAAAACAAAATGCACCACTTATATAAGGCAGGACAGCCCCTCAGATGAAGCAGAGAATATCAAACTGAAACTACCCCCCACTGCTATCAGTGGCTACACTTCTAAAAAGATCTCTGGACTACTAGTTGATCACCTCCACAGCCTCTCTGCTTCTATCCAGTGTCTGTACATTGCAACTACATAGTGGGTCCGATTTGTTCCCCTTCCATACTTGACAGCACGGACACTCCAAAAAATTATAAACTTCAGAAAACTTTTGGACTACTAGTTGATCACCTCCACAGCCTCTCTGCTTCTATCCAGTGTCTGTACATTGCAACTACATAGTGGGTCTGAATTTTTACCCTCCCCATACTTGAGAGCACGGACACTCCAAAAAATTATAAACTTCAGAAAACTTTTGGACTACTAGTTGATCACCTCCACAGCCTCTCTGCTTCTATCCAGTGTCTGTACATCGCGACTACATAGTGGGTCCGATTTGTTCCCCTCCCCATACTTGAGAGCATGGACACTCCAAAAAATTATAAACTTCAGAAAACTTTTTGACTACTAATTGATCACCTCCACAGCCTCTCTAATTATATTCAGGTGTTTATAGTGGCTATTTTCAACTACACTCCACTGAATTTGATCTTGTAATCCTTTCAGTAGCACTAGCTATTGCTTTGTTAAGCAAATGGATATTTGTAGTGCCTTTTAGTTGAGTTCTGCACTGGTACTGACAGTTGCGCTGTATCCCCCCCCCCCCATGATTTCCAAGTTATTCTTATCTTTTTTCTCTCTTCCCCTATTATAGTGTTTAAATTAGGCTGCATGTAAACTTATTTTAAGTCTATCTTGTGGAGTATCTCCCTAGTCTAAATTCTCCTAATTTCTGCCTGCTTCTTTTGACTTTTGTATTTCTCCTAATTTCTGCCTGTTCCTTTTGACTGTGGGACTCACTTATATTTCACTTACCTATCCTCCTGTTCTCAAGTTTCCCTGATACCTACTGAGTAAATCTTAACAGAATAAAAAGAAAATATAAAACAGAAAACCTACTCTCTGGCTGTAGCTCTATGCCAGCTTCAGAGCCTCAGTCACTGATTATATTTTCTGGTCAATCATGCCTTCTTGGCTCTACCCACTCTGTCCACCCTGCAGGCTCACTCTGCTCCCCTACCCTGCCCCAAATTCCACCCACTCCCACTATCTGTACTTTTATACATACCCAAACCCCTCCCCACCCCACCCCAATCCAATCACAATTAGGCCAAACTCCACCCACCTATTAAACCTCACATTAACCAAACACTCTACAACCCCTATTACAATGCTCTACTCATCAGCACTCACAATTATTCCATTAGCCCTACTAATCTCTCTCTGGGGTGGAGGTTGTGGTGGGAGGGGCTGACCTATCTCACACAGTTTCCCAATGCTTACCATATCTCACTTACACACTCCACTGCTTTATACCATCATCCACAGTCTCCCTCTTACTCATCCATCTCATATGACTACAACACTAAATATCAATTCAAACTTAAGCTACTCCACTCCCCATCCCTCCTACACTCATCTCCTAAATGTCATACCAAAAAAATTGCTAGTCTCAATCAACCCATACTACCCATTCCCACCACACTACCGCACTCTATTCCTCCACCAATTCTCTCTCTCATTTGCCGGTAACATCCACCCTAACCCCGGACCCACCTCTAACATTAATGTCTCCAATCCCTCCTGTCAGCCCACAAAGTGTAAGTCCATTTGTCTCTCTACACTTAATGCTCAAAGCCGTAGAAACAAAATCCCTAATCTCTATGCCTGGCTCTCCCATAACCACCCCGACATAACTGCCATTTCTGAAACCTGGTTCAAATCCTACATAAAAGATCACAAAATCCTACCACCAGGTTACCAAATCATTTGAAATGACAGAGCCCACTAAAAAGGAGGTGGAGTAGCTATAATCTATTCCTCCTCCCATACCATAACTCCCTACACCAATAAAAGTCCAACCTTTGCCAAAGCTGAAATGACAATAAGCTTATGAAAAATAAGCAACAACAAATTCATATGTATTGCTGCCCTCTATATCCCCCCAGGTGATAAAATCAAAACACTTGAGAACATCCTATCCTGGTTCTCCTCCCACATAAATAATGAAACCTATATTCTTGGTGATACCAGCATCAACTGGACCACTATTAACTCTGATGCCCCTTCCCACACTATCAACCTATACAATTTCTCCCAACTAATTAATTCACCAACCAGACCAAATAAAGATGGTACCTCTGGAACCATCATTGACTGGATCCTAACAACTCATCCAAATCTAATCACCAAAACTGGAATAATACCAGCGCTGACTGACTCCCATCTCCTCTACAAAAACAACATCATTACATTCAAACCTGCAACCTCTCCCCTTTTAATCCCCTAACTTTTTCAGAATGCCTAACGTGCATTGACTGGTCCCCTCTAAAAACCCTCTGACTAGATGAAGCCGTATCCTACTTTAACCACTCATTCCTGACCCTCCTCAACCAGCACGCCCCCCCGAGAATCAAATGCATCAAAACCAATCCCTGCCCATGGTTATCAAAAGAAACTAATCTAGCCATGCAACAAAGGGACAAAAAATGGAAATAGCATCAAAAACATAAAAACCCAAACTCCCCCTAAGAATGTAAACATCTCCGAAACTCCACAAAAAAAGCTAATAACTAAAGATGCAAAGCTCACTAACCCAAACTCCAGTTCTTGCACTTAACAAACCCAAAAAGATTCTGGGACTCCATCTCCTCAATTCTGCACCCTGGTAATAAAGAAAACTCCTGTCCTAATCCTGCCCTCTCCAACCTTGACACAGCCTCCCAGTTCAACTCATTCTTCATAGACTGCATAGCCAAACTATCCACCTCGTTCCCACCACCCTCCTGCAACTCCAGCCCCTCCCACCACAACCTCCACCCCAATCACCTACTCCCCTCCACACCCTTCTGCCTTACTCCCATTCCCACAAGAACTATAAAAAGACACCTCCTAAAACTCAAACCTTGTCACAATGCACCTGACAATCTTCCACCTACATTCCTCAAACTATCTGCAGACAGCATCAATTATCCCATCTATATTCTTATAAATAGATCCATACAAGAATCATATGTCCCTTCCATCTGGTGCCATGCATACATCATCCCCCTACACAAAGGTTGCAAGAATACTGACACTACCAACTTCAGGCCTATCGCCATCTTTTCTCCTCTTTCTAAAATTCTAGAGAAAACCATCCAAGTACAAATAGTGACACACCTAACCCAAAACAATCTCTTCTCCCCTACCCAACATGGCTTCCGCCCTGGCCACTCCACCATGACTGCCCTTCTTTCCTTTCTAGAAACCATCAACATTGAACAAGACTCAGGCAAATTTGTATCTATGCTATTTCTAGAGTTGTCAAAAGTTTTTAACACCATCTCCCACACCCTACTCATATCCCAACTTTCCACCCTACATCTCTCTCCCTCCACCATAACCTGGTTTTCCAGCTACCTGTCCAACCACCAACAAGCTTTCCAATGGAAAACTTCAACCTCCACCTTCCTCCCTACACCAACAGGTGCCCCTCAAGGTTCTGTTCTTGGCCCTCTACTCTTTAACCTGTTTATTAACAACTTTCACCACTCCATCCCAGAGTTACCTGTCATCCAATATGCAGATGACTGAACTATCATCTGCTCAGCTTTCTCACCTTCTGGGCTCCTTGAAAAAACCCAATTAGCCTTCTCCACAACCAAAACCTGGATGCAGTCCAACCACTTAGCTCTAAATGTAAATAAAACCAAACTAATGATCTTTTCCCCTACCAGAAACTCTATTATTGACAAAACCTCATTCACCGTACAGAGCCAGAACAACACCCCCCTTGAAATCGTTCCCATCACCAAGCTTCCCGGCATCATCATTGATGATGAACTAATATTTGATACCCACATCCACTCTGCAATCAAAAAAACCCGCCAAATGATAGGTCTCCTCTACAAACACAACCACTTCCTCAGCCCCTCTACCTGCCAAACCCTGGCATCCACCTTTCTGCTCCTCTCCCTGATGCACGATGCCCCTCTGTTCACAAATCTCCACTTCGGCTTATGATCCAAACTTGAATCCTGCTACCACAAGATCTGCAAATTTGCAATCGATTCAAAAAAATACCACCACTGCTACTTCCTCCTCACCCTCTATTCGCTTGAACTCCCCAACTACCTCAGTTACCTACAACTCACCACTGCACACAAGCTCATCTTTAAACCCACAAACTGCCCTTCTCTGACTACATCCTTAAAACCCTATATACCCAACCTCCAACTCAGATCCGCAAACCAAAATCTCCTTCAGGTCCACAAACAGGCATAACCTCCTGGCCACCTACTACTGTCCTACTCCTTAGCCAAGCAGTGGAACTCTCTCTCCCCCACCTTCGCAACCTTCCAAACCATACCAATTTCATATCTCAGATCAGCCAAATAGGAATGCCCATGTCATGCTCCAACATAAACCCTTCTCCACCCTATCTTTTTCTACCCTGCACAGAAATTTTACCCTAAACTGCTATTTTATCTGTATTGAGCATTTTTATTACCTGCACTTAAATTAAAGTTTTGTTTGTTTAATTTTACTGTTGAGGCTGCCCACTCAAGTGTGCTAGCCTGTGCATTTAATATACTGCTGTTTCCCTGCATTTTACTGTAGTTTTCTTACAAAAAAAACAAAACAAAAAAAATCCTTGTTTTCCTGCCTTTCCTTGACTAGAATAGTCCAGTATACAGGCTTTGCTGTATTCTGGTCTTTGGAATAGTTCCTGTGTTGCCCATTGCTTTACTTGGATAGAAGGAAGTTTCTTTGCTCACCAGTGGGAGTGGGGAGCCTTGAGCAGCCCATCTGTCCCTGAAGAAGTGACCTCTGCACAAGATCTAGTAGTAAATGGTTGTTTTGGACCATTTCTAGCTCTTTTGAAGTTCCCTGTATAAAAATCTGCCTCTGAGCATTTTTTTTTCGACTATAATACTCAGCAAGAGCTCCTCGTGGTCCTGCAGAGTGGTGCTAGCAGTAGAGAACTGAAAAAGCGACTACTTTCCAGATTTAAGTATATTTTTGCTGTTTCTACCTGTGCAACCTTCTTTTCTTGCTGTAAATGAAGTTTAAACTGCTATTTTATCTGTATTGAGCATTTTTATTACCTGCACTTAAGTTAAAGTTTTGTTTGTTTAATTTTACTGTTGAGGCTGCCCACTCAAGTGCGCTAGCCTGTGCATTTAATATACTGCTGTTTCCCTGCATTTTACTGTAGTTTTCTTACAAAAAAAAAACATATCCTTGTTTTCCCACCTTTCCTTGACTAGAATAGTCCAGTATACAGGCTTTGCTGTATTCTGGTCTTTGGGATAGTTCCTGTGTTGCCCATTGCCTTACTTGGATAGAAGGAAGTTTCTTTGCTCACCAGTGGGAGTGGGGAGCCTTGAGCAGCCTATCTGTCCCTTGAAGGAGTGACCTCAGCACAAGATCTAGTAGTAATTGGTCGTTTTGGACCAATTCTAGCTCTTTTGAAGTTCCCTGTATAACAATCCACGTTTGCGCGGCTTTGCGGGATTGTGCGCATAGCGCAGCACCGGTTAAACAAGTTTAAACTATTTCTGGCTCCACCAAGTCTGCTCTTCAGTTTTTCCCTTAAAACTGCTCTACCTTCAATAAAATCAGTGTATTCTCTATCTAAAAAGCCCAGCAATTGATCCTAAAGCATTTTTACACAGGTAAAGTACTCTTGAACAAAAGAAAGCACTATATCCACCTGCAATCCCCTTGAGTACCCATTTCCCTTTAGGTCCTTTCTGACTCAGTACTCAGCAATCCGTTACACTATTCTAGCATGTCGAGAGGTCAATTACTGGCGTCCTCTCCAGTTCAGCTGGTGAATCTGGGAATCTTGAGGCAATGTTATAACTGCCTCATGTACACAGACAACCCTCTCCTCCTCCCAACAAATACAAATATATGTGAGAGATGCAACTATATAGCCAAACTGGAGGCTGAGCTCTCTCGACTCAGTACTGGCAAGACCAGCCAGGAGGAGAAGGTAACCACACACACCACAAACCCAGTCTCACATAGACCAAACACAACTGCAAACCAAACACATAAACCCACAAAGACATACTCAGAGGCTCTAATTAAAAATCTACCAAAACAACAGAGGCCTCCAAAGCAGACATCCAAGAAACCACTACCTCAAAACATAGCACATGCAACACATATTTCTCAAAGTCAGTGTGCCAAACAGTCACAGCCCATAAGGCCAAACAACATGCCTGATACACTTGTAATAGGTGACTCTATAGTCAGACACACTGACGTCCCTCTCACCAGACTGAACAAGGAAAAGGTTACAGTAAGCAGCCTGTTGGGTGCTAGAATCCGCCACATAACACAAGCACTCAGGTCACTCCAAAGCAAGTACAAATATGACTCAGTCATTGTCCATGCCGGCGTGAATGACCTGAGACGTACCTCCCTGGACTACATGAAAAGGGACATAGAGGAGCTCTCTGATTATGTAGCCCAGGCTGGTATGACCCTGACCCTGAGCAGCATCTTACCCTCACCAAGAATGATGCCACAGTACAAAGACAAAATGATCAGCTTTAATAATTGGCTCAATTACTGGTGTCATTCTAGGGGGATCCAATGTCTGTCTGCTTGGGATGACATGCTTGGCAAGCCACGCTGCTTCACAAGGGACGGCTTGCACCTGTCACCCCTAGGCTTCCGGATATTGGCAAAGGCTCTTGCCACCCCCATAGTGCCTTTTTTAGGCAAGGCTCAAAAAACAAGCCCACCTCCCTAGAAAACACAAGTGGAAAAAAACTAAGGGTAATGCTGCTCAATGCCAGAAGTCTAAACCACAAGATGCAGGCTCTCGAAGCCCTCCTCAGTATGGAGAGCATCGATGTCTGTGCAGTGACTGAAACCTGGTTCAAGGCTCCTGAGAGCACCCCAGCACTACCAGGTTATAACTCATATTATGCTTTTCGGCCCCAACACTTGGACCGAACCACAAAGGGAGGGGGACTGTCCATATTCATCAAAGACACCCACACCTCCAGGATAGTGGCAATGCACGAAGCATCGGAGACCATCCATGTGCAACTAACCGTAGACAAAACTGCCCTACAGTTTGTAGCATGCTACAGACCACCCTCTCAAACTCAGGAACCCCACTCTGCCTTCCTGAAGACACTGGAGAGTTTGAATGTCTCTCCAAATACCATCATAATGGGAGACTTCAACTACCCAAACATAGACTGGGAGCATTACTCAAGCCCCAACACCCTAGCCCAAAGGTTCCTAAAATTCATAAACTCAAATGCGATGGAACAACTATTCACCACTCCCACAAGAGGAGATAATATACTAGATCTGATCATCACAAACATGGGGACACAATGCTCCACACTGGAAGTATACCCCTCACTGGTGAGATCAGACCATAAACTAATATCAATGGAAATCCACATCCCGCCACCATCCCCAGCACAAAAGACCACAGTGAGGAACTTCTCAAAAGCTGACTTCACAGACTGAAGTGGTATCCTTCAAGGCCCCTGGGCCAGTGGAAACCACAGAAATCACCACTGAATCCATTATAAACGCCTTCTATGGGCACCTTCAAGAATGCATGGATCATGCAATCCCAAATAACACCAAGACCCTTTCCTCCAAAGGCAGGTGTCCTGTCTGGTGGACCCCAGCCATAAACAAACTTTACAACAGGAAGAGGAAGCTACTACAGGACAGAGCAAAATCCCAAAAAGGGAAGGCATCTCTAATCAGTACTAGCAAAAAACTACGATCACTCATAAAATCATCCAAGGCCAACTTTGAGAGAAAAATTGCAAAAGACACTAAAGATAATCACAAGGCCTTCTTTAGTTATGTTAGAAACCTGGGTGGAAACTCCCAGATATGCTCAGAGTTAGTTCAAAATGACAAAAAATACACTGAACCCACAGATATTGCCAACATACTGGCAGACAGGTTCAGTACAAATTTCTCCCCCCCAAAAGGAAAAATATCTATCCCAGCTGAATGTAGCCTCCCTGACATCACAGATGTCCAGGTGAGAGCCGCCCTCTCCAAAGCTAAAAACACAGCATCAATGGGACCAGACGGTGTCCCAGGTTGCATGCTACATGAACTCCAAGAGGAACTAAACTCGCACATAAGGCTGCTGTTTAATCTTAGCCTTACTACAGGATACGTACCCAAAGAATGGCGTACAGCAACAGTGGTTCCACTCCACAAAGGAGGTGCTTCTATGGACCCTGGAAATTACTGCCCCATAAGCTTGACGAGCCTGGTCTGCAAAGCTATGGAGAGGATCATTATGGAACTCATAAACAAGGACATTGGTGACCTACAGACACTTGATCCTACCCAATTCGGCTTTGTTAAGGGCAGATCCTGCCTTTTGAACCTGGTCGACTTTTTTGAAACAGTCACTAAGGCCATTGATGAGGGTAAGGCAGTTCACACAGCCTACCTTGACCTTGCAAAGGCCTTCGACACAATACCCCACTCGGGCATCATAGACAAGCTCACCAGCTTAAATGTAAACCCATATGTCATAAGATGGATTGCAAACTGGCTAAAGGACAGAACCCACAAGGTCAGAATCACTGGAGCCATGTCAGACTCTAAGCCAGTCACAAGTGGTGCCCCACAGGGCTCGGTCCTGGGACCCCTCTTGTTCGGCATTTATTTCTCAGAAGTACAAGCAAACATAGGAGGATTGTGGCTGACAAATTTCGCACATGACTGCAAGCTGGGCACCATAATCGATACTCCAGCGGACTCTGGCATCCTTCAGAAAGGCCTCACAGAAATGGTTAACTGGTGCCAGAGCCATGGCCTTAAACTGAACGCCAAAAAATGTATAGTTATACCCTTTGGGAAAAAACAAAGTACCCACAAATTACCACATAGGTGGTAATCCATTAATTACGGAAGAAGTAATCAGGGACCTAGGGACCCAAGTTGACAGTGACCTCTCATTTGACACCCACATTGCCAAGGTGGTTAGGAAGACCTTCTATATTGCCCACCTTATCATGAAAGGATTCACATCTAGATCAAGAGAGGTCATTGTGCCCCTATACTCTTCCCTTATCAGACCCATGATTGAGTACAATGCCCCATTTGGTATGTACCTTACCCGGCACCTGCAGCGGTTAGAAAGACCCCAGAAGTACCTCACCAAGAGGATCAAGGGTCTCAAACATATGTCATATGCTGCCAGATTGAAGAAACTCCATCTCTATGCAGTCGCATACCGCCTACTCAGAGGAGATTTATGCCTGACGTACAAGGCCATGTCCAATCCGGAATTAATGGACATGCTCCACCTAAACAAATCCAAATCCACCAGAGCCATGAGAGCGAGAGACTTGAACCTCAACACAGAAATAAATAGGACATGCTGGAGGGACAGATTCATAATCCAGAGGCTACCTACACTCTGGAACAGAATCCCAGTCCATGTTAGGCAGATCCCCTCACTGATTCTCTTCAAGAGAAATCTTGACGAGTGGATGGGAGATCATAGGTTTACCCCGGGGGCCATCTCTGTGTCACTTCTAGACAGAGGCACAGTAAACTAAACCCTAAATGGACACAGTATTATCATTCCAGGGGGTGGTGGAAGACACACACACTCTGGCTAGGCTTATAAATGCCCTAGGGCAGATAGCCTAGTATGAACCTATGAACCTATGAACCTAAATCATTACCATTTACCAATTCTATTGCTTCATCTCAACCTAAAACAGTCTCAGGGACTGATTTTCTCTCTGCTATCTAATGTACTATACTTGCCATTATCCAATTTTCTTGTACTCTCTCCATGCAAAATGGTCCATAACCTGCAAAGGGCTAGTAGCTACCTGTTTAATGTTTACTTACAAAGAGCTTATTTGACAAAAATGTATTTTTCTGCAAATGTTCAGTTTACCCAACCTCCAAAAGGGCTAGTAACCTTCTATGTAAATGTTAACTCAATAAAAGCTTATTGCATAATGTATTATATTTCTGTAAATGTTTGTTTTGTAAAAATCTTTGTTATTCTTTTGTAACATGTAATATGTAACTTGCAATATTTGGAGCTTTTCTCCCCAGGCCTCCACTGAAAACTGGCTCTTTATGGCCCAGTGGACTTTCCCTGGTCATCAAACTTAACTAAATAAATAAATAAACAAATAAATAACTAGTTCCCAGGCTAACAGGAACTTAGCAAATGTATGCTTTCATGGTAGAAGTTGGAACATAGAGTTAACTTGCAAACTCTGATAAAATAATTAAGGAGTTTTGCGATATGCTATGAAGTTAGTTAATACAGCAAAGAGAGACAGAATTCTGTGGTTAGAAATTCTTTCTATTGTCTGGAAACAATAATTACAGGTTTCAAGGGTAAAAATATTTAACTTGTTTTACGACTTCCAGTTCCAGGTAACTTCTGAAAGAAGTATTTTTAACACAGAAGTGTTATATTTTAAGTTCCTGTTAGGCTGGGAACTAAAGGCAGAGGTGACAAGAATGATGTAATTTGAGATAACCCAGCAGAGATGGTTGATAGTAATTTAAGAACTATCTCAGAGAGTAAGGCTGTGCATTTTGTATCTTGTCTTGGATCTGAACACATCCATCTTCAGCAATTCTCATCTGTATTTGACTGGCTCTGTAAGTAAGACTTAGATCATAGCATCTCTCTTAGAGGTAGGAAGATAGTAATATCAGCCTAGATGTTTTCTATATTGATACCTGAGACTGTCCTGCATGGTGTGTTAAAATATCTCCTGTGATTCTGAACTCTGCAGTCACTGTGTTGAGTTGCTGAATATTGTCTTGTTCTTTTATTATTTATTATTAAATATATTTAAACCTTTAATTGTGTCTGGTTTGTTTAGAGATATTTAGGCTCTTAGCGTACTTGCATATGTATTTGGTAACACTGTACAGGCCACTCTTGAATAGCCTTAGTTTGGTCACATTTATCATTTGGATAATAGTAACAATTCACAGTAGAATTGGTCACCCTTTGTAAGTGCCTTATAGTAGCTGATAAAGAGCTGGTTGGTGGCCATGATAACTATCTTACAGTCTGGGCAGAAGGGGGCATAGCTAGTATACCCATGCCGGCCTTCCCCAGGAGTGTTTTTGTGTGTTTATATAAATCAAATCTCAAAGTGTGCATGTGTGTCAGCTACTTGGGCAGGGACAGGAAGCACTGGTTGGACAGAGAGGGTGCTGGAGGTTTTGGCTTGATCACTCAGCTGAGATCTTAACCCTATAGCTGTGCCAGTGGGGAGTCTTACTGGGGATCTGGAGAGAGAGGGAGAAACCAGCCCCAGAGTGACTGTGATCTCTGTGTGCATTTAAGGGAAATTGTACTTTACTGTGTGTGTACTTGTCATCCTCCCAATGTGCACATCCCTCACTGGTGTTAGTGGTGAGGATTGAGGCTGCTTAATTACTGGGCCAGTGCAGGGGCATTACAATACCATTCCACAGGCATTAATGAACATGCTATTCCACAGACATTAGTGAATGGATATACCACTACACAGAGATTAATGAATGAATATATCATTCCACAGACATTAATGAATGAAAATACTATTCAACAGGCATTAATGAATGAATATACCATTCCACAGACATAAATGAATGAATATACCACATCACAGACATAAATGAATGAGTATACTATTCCACAGACACTAATGAATAAATATACTATTCCACAGATATTAATGAATGGATGTACCATCCCACAGACATTAATAAATGAATACACTATTCCACAGACATTAATGAATGAATATACCACTGCACAGACATTAATGAATGAATACACTATTTCACAGACATTAATGAATGAATATATCATTCCACAGACATTAATGAATGAAAATACTATTCAACAGGCATTAATGAATGAATATACCATTCCACAGACATTAATAAATGAATACACTATTCTACAGACATAAATGAATGAATATACCACATCACAGACATAAATGAATGAATATACTATTCCACAGACACTAATGAATAAATATACTATTCCACAGATATTAATGAATGGATGTACCATCCCACAGACATTAATAAATGAATACACTATTCCACAGACATTAATGAATGAATATACCACTGCACAGACATTAATGAATGAATACACTATTCCACAGACATTAATGAATGAATATATCATTCCACAGACATTAATGAATGAAAATACTATTCAACAGGCATTAATGAATGAATATACCATTCCACAGACATTAATAAATGAATACACTATTCCACAGACATAAATGAATGAATATACCACATCACAGACATAAATGAATGAATATACTATCCCACAGACATTAATAAATGAATACACTATTCCACAGACATTAATGAATGGATATACCATTCTACAGACATAAATGAATTAATATACTATTCCACAGACACTAATGAATAAATATACTATTCCACAGATATTAATGAATGGATGTACCATCCCACAGACATTAATAAATGAATACACTATTCCACAGACATTAATGAATGGATATTTATTTATTAACCATGAAAGTCCAACTTGGAACGAAGCCACTTTTCAGCAGAGGCCCGGGGAAATGCTCCAGATGCATGTCTTTATAACGTGGGAGGCAACCAGAGGAAACCCAGATGAACACAGGGAGGAGACACAGACTCTGCACAGAAGGCACTCCAGCTGACAATTGAACTGTGGAACCACTTGGTGTGAGGTGACAACATTACCACTGCACCACTACAGATATGCTCTCCCATTGACTAAAGATCAGTAATAGTGGATATAAGTAAGAGCATCTCTTGCTTCATGTTCATTACCCTCATAGGTTGAATTAAGTTCACTGCTAAACTGGTCTACTGACACAGTGGAAAGATGTATGTCTCTTATATTTAGTATAACCCAGCCATTCAAGGCGGGGGGGGGGGATAAAGTGCTCATTTTTTTTCTTTGCAGTAAGCTATTTGACAGTGCAGCTATGAGATCACAATACTTATAGAAAAGCAGAGCCAGGTTCCAAACTGACATCCAAGCAGGACTAAAAAGTCATTAATGCAGTTACACATGCAGTACAGTATGCATGTGAGGATGTAAGATCAGAGTTGTTGAGATCATTGCTTGCTTGTGTGACCTATGACCCTCTAAGGATTAAATTGGTTTAATAACTCTACCACCACCATGATACCCATCCCAGATGAGGAGTATTCAAAAAAGTTCTGGATAGATTTTGGGAAGTCATTTTCTTTGGTGTTATCTAAATGTGAATATTCAGGTTTGTCAGATCTCTGATACCCTTATATTTTCTACCCTACCTTTCTCTTTCTCTCTCACTCTTTTTCACTCACTCTCTCCATCTTTCTTAACCATTTAACTTATTCCTAGCTAGCAGCTACTCATTGTGACATATATTTGACAAAGCTGCATGAATTGCATAGAAATGGCAGCTACATTTTTTTTAAATCATCCTTTAAATCTATGTGAATATGTAGATAGAATCAGAAAAATACCCTGTGTGACATAGTTTTAAATTTGAAATGTTTTACCAATTCTATTCATGGGTTTAAACCGTATCAAGGTTCTGATTTATATAGTGGCAACTCTGGGAGTCCATATCCAAGTGCACATAAACAACAGATAATTTTCTCTGTTCAGTTAGTATATATTTGTTTTAAACAGTAAAGTACAGTTAGTGATGCGTGTATCAAATTCTTAATCCATGGTAGCTGTAAGTATATGCAAACATTCTAGACACATATGGCATGGAAGATGCAGTGATAATGTGCATACCTCTAAGTGTCAAGAAGTTTGCCAGATTTTTGCTTCATATTTTGGTCTGTTCCTAGTAAAATTTGTGGTTTTCTGCCAAATTATCATGGATTAAATTCACCAAATAATGACAAGCATTTCAGTTTCACTTTCAGCATTTTAATCCTTCAGAAAATGCATGCCAATGTAAAACCTGTTATTCTGTCAACTTTCTGTGTTTATAGCAGCGATATTTAAACTATTTTCCTTATTTTGGGCCTTTCTCCCCATTATTTATCACTTTGTCCAGATCTTTTATGCTAAGAAGTTGAGAGATATGCACTTCTGGATGTGACAGGAATGATAAGATGGCACTGATACCACAAACTTCTTGTAGATGGTTATGAATCCTCCGACCTCCTGTTATGATCCTTAGGTACCAGGAATTGCATAACAGGTCCAATGCTCTTACAAACTGAGCTGTAATCTTCCATTAGTAACAAGGCAGGCAACCAGAAAGAAAGTTATGTGTCATAAAGAAATGCAGCAAAACAGATGAAACAAACTGAAAGACAATGGCATACCTTCTAATGCATGTCATGTGTACCATCATCTTTCAAATTAAATATTTCATTTTCTTCAAATTGTTTTGTTTTGCTTTTCTCATACCTCTCAATCTCAGAGCAAGAAATCTGGACACAGCCATAAACAGAAGTGGGACAAAGCTCCAAAAATAAGGACAATTTTTAAATATTGCTCTTATAAACTTAGAAATATAATAGAATTGTAGGTCTTGCATTAGTATGAATCCCATGAGTGGAGGAACTCCCTGGTCATCCTCAGTAAGAAGCTGAGATCCCTCATAACATTCTCCAAAGCTAGTTATGAAAACAAAATCTCCACTGATTCTAAAGACAACCACAAAGCATACTATAGCTATGTCAAGAATTTCAATGGCAACACTCAGATCTGCTCTGTGTTATAGCACAATGGCACTAAATATACAGACCCAACCGATATTGCCAACATTCTGGCATAGAGGTTCAGTGCTAACTTTACCCACCCTCTCACCCCCTAAAGGGCCCATCTGTATACCAGAAGAATGCAAAGTTCCTGTAATCACGGCTACACAGGTAAAAAACACACTCTCCAAAGCCAAGAACACAGCATTCATGGGACCTGACAACATCCCAGGCTGCATTCTACATGAACTACAGAATGAACTGGCACCCCACCTAAGTGCCATGTTCAGTCATAGCCTCACTTCAGGCTTTGTGCCCATTGAATGGTGCACTGCAATGGTTATCCCACTCCACAAAGGGGGAGCCACGACAGACCCCAGGAACTACCACCCCATTAGCCTGATGAGCTTGGTCTGCAAGACCATGGAACATATCATCATGGAACTCATAAACAAAGACACTGGTAATCTCCAAACTCTGGACCCCACACAGTTCAGGTTTGTAAATGGCAGATCATGTCTCCTAAACCTGATAGACTTCTTTGAAGCAATCACCAAAGCCATAGATGAGGGTGAGGTGGTTCACACAGCCTATCTAGATCTCGACGAGGTTTTCAACACCATCCCCCACTCTGGAATTATAGATAAACTCACTAAACTAGGTATAAATCCCTATGTCACAAGATGGGTTGCCAACTGGCTTACTGACAGAACACACACTGTGAAAGTAGCAGACTCCAAATCCGACTTCAGACCAGTGACAAGTGGAGTACCACTGGGTTCAGTCATGGGTCCTCTCCTGTTTGGTATCTATTTCTTTGAAGTACAGGCTAACACAGAAGGTCTTTGGCTAACTAAGTTCACAGATGACTGCAAACTAGGAGCCATAATCGAAACTCCTAACAATGTGGACATCCTACAAAAGGGCCTCACTGAGACAAATGCCTGGTGTCAAAGCCATGGCCTGAAGCTCAATGCCAAAAAGTGCATTGTCATCCCCTTTGGTAAAAACTCTATACCCACGAACTACCACATAAGCGGTAGTCTACTTAACACTGAAAGTGTGATAACAGACCTTGGGACACAGGTGGACAGTAGTCTCTCCTTTGATAATCACATCACAACAGTGGTCAGGAAATCCTTCTACATGGCACACCTCATCTCAAAAGGTTTCTCATCCAGAAAAAAAGAGGTAATTGTTCCCCTCTACTCATCACTCATTAGACCCATTATAGAGTACAATGCCCCTTTTGGTATGTATCCCACAAGACATCTACAACAACAACTGGAAAGGCCACAGAAATACCTCACAAAGAGGATTACTGGCCTCAAACAGATGCCCTATGCAGACCGTCTAAAAAAACTCCAGCTTTACTCCGGCACATATCGCCTACTCAGAGGCGATCTGTGCCTAACATACAAAGCTATGTCAAACCCAAAGCTATTGGACATGCTCCACTTAAAGAAGTCCCAATCCGCTACATGCTCTAGGGACCTAAACCTTGTCACCACAATAAACAGAACATGCTGGAGGGATAGATTCCTGTCCCAGAGACTTCCCATACTCTGGAACAGACTACATATATATGTCAAACGGAGCTCCTCATTAGCACTCTTCAAGAAAAATCTTGATGACTGGATGGAAAATAGGAAATTTACCCTGGGGATCACTTCTGTGGCTCTGCTTGACAGGGGCACAGGAAAATAATTTTCTTGGGTGGCGAAAGCCAGGGTACCTTTTTGGCTAGGTTTATATAGACCCTAGGGCCAATAAACTAGTACCTACCTATGAATCTCTGAAACTCAATGTTTGTCATTATTTAGTGACTTCATTGCTAAATGATTTGCCAGAAAACCACAGATTTTATGAGGAACAAACCATGAATAAAAGCAAAAATCTATTCATTCTGTGAAAATCTGGACAGTGGAAATGTATACTTTAGCTGGGGCTGTCTTTGAGTTTGCCACCCTTCCCCCCTCACAAAAGCATGGTCGAATGGGACCTCCCCCCTGCAGTCATTCCAATGCCCCATTACTTGGCTATTTCACCCCATTTACCATAAACACTGTAATGTGCATACTGCTTTACTTCTACAATGATTTGGATTTCATTTAAAAGTTTTATTTTACATTTTGCAGCATAAACACTAATAGACATCTGCTAAATGAAGCAATGCAGTCTCACAATGAAAATAGACTTAGCATTAAAACTTCTCTGCCCTTGAAACTCACATTCATTGAAACAGCATTGAAACCCACATTCAAAGAAAATACATCTGGCCAGTGGCAGATAAAGATTAACTTTGGGCTGTTTTCAAATCATAGGCCCCTTGCACATGAAACATACATGTGTTCTTTGATACACCTTCCTGAGTGTATTAAATTATATTCCTTGTATAATACAGTACAGTTGTTAGAGGGCATTTTAAATGTATTGTTTTTAACATTTTTCCAGTAAACAATGAAACAAAATGCATGTACCAATAATGACAAAACTGCCCAATTCAGAACATTTCCATCATAAAAGTCTACTCCAACTTCTACAATCCACTAGTGTCAGTAAATGTTCACAATCTCTGCAGAAGTAAAAGTCATCTAAATAATTCCACATTAAAGAAATCTGTAACTAATGAAGAGGTTGCTGCTAGCAAACAACTTTATATTTCATTGTTTCATCTACAAATAAAGTGCCTGTTGCCCTTGAGGAATAAATTGCCCATGTTATATTAAACAAATGATAAGCTAATAATATTGCAATAGGTAATGGATGGCAAACTGATAACAGGTTCATAGTTACTAGGTATCTCCTCCAAAGAGGACATTCTCAGGACTGCAGCATCCACCCCTTTAAAAGTACAACATAGTACAGCATCAGCAATGCATCTACATACTGTGGGAGTAGAACCCACAGTCTTCTGCATCAAAAGCAAGGACACTACCTGTTGTTCTGTTAACAATGCAAGCAGACGCAGCATAAGCAGCACTAAGCTTCTCTTCCCCTGAAGCTCTTAGCTCCATGTAAAATCTATTCATCACTCAACTGTATGTCTCAACTTTGCAGCACATGAGCACAAGAAATCTGAAAAACACCAAAATGTTTTTGGGGGGACAAAAGCCCCAAAACCAGGGACAGATTTTAAACATTGCTTGTATAATCTTGGAAAGTTGCTAGAATAAAATGCCATGCTACATGCTACCACCATGTATTTCACGGCCAAGTCTTGAACCCGGGACCCTGTGCACTACAGTCAGAGCAACATACCTCTATGCCACATCTGTTGTTTCATGAAAGATAGGAAGGCTGAAACTGAAATGGCTATCATTTAGTGAATTCAGTTCTCACCATAGCTCTCAACCTTTTAGCAGAAAACACCCAGACAAAGCCAATAATGGGGGAATACAGCCCCCAAACATATTCAGTAAATTCAGTTCTCACCATAGCTCTCAACCTCAAGACCTGGACAAAGCCAATAATGGGGGAATACAGCCACAAAATAGGGACAATTTTCAAATATTGATCTTATAAACTTAGAAAATTGCTAGAATAAAATGTTTGTGCTACCATGTACTTTCTGAAGAATATGAAGTCTGAAATTCAAATGTCTGGCATTATTTAGTGGATTCAAAATCCAGAAAACCACAGATTTTTGAGGAACAGAACAAAAATATGAGGCAAAAATCTGACCACTTTTCACAAGTGGTGGTGGGAAGGGAATTCAGGCTCTTGTTACCTGCATCCAAGGTTTAGGGTTTGAGCTTGAGTTTTTCTCTAGCCACCAGTTACATTTAAGTGGGGTATTTTACAAATACATACACACACACTCACACACACACACACACACACACACACACACACACACACACACACACGCACACACACACAGAGCAGAGTCCATCATTCAAAGCAGCAAAAGTCCAGTTCCTAACTGCAAAACATTACCTGCATAAAAGCAAAGTAAACACAGTTGTTTCCGATTGTTCCGGGGAATACAAAAGTCCTGTTCTTAACTGCAAAAGCCAGAAAGAATGAATCCATTGCAGCAGCTCCTGTTTCCAATTGCACGCATGTGTTTACTGAACCCAGCCTCCAGTTGCATTCTGAACATGCACAGACTGCAGACCTTGCAGTCCGATCCCCTTCCCATCTATGCAGTTATAACCACATAGACTTCTGGGGCATCTGTAGACTGCTGCCTTCTTTCCTAATCAGAACTGGTTAAACAGCAGTCCAGATTTGCATTCCAAGCATGCATGTGTGGAGTTCCAGGACTCGTTAATTTTTTTTATTTTGGTTTTTCCTATTTTTGTACAACTGGGAGGCTGCAGTCCTGCAGTCCAATATCATGTGCTGCCACTGTATGTGACAGGCATTTGTGCTAGTCAGTGTTCAATATAAGTGCTAAGAGTTGACTATATATATTTGAAAGGTGTAGGCTTGTCCGCCCACCATGCTAAAAGCTTATCTGAGTGTACATTTCTAATGCTTTGCTATGAGGCTGTTCAGTGGTGTTATCATCTGAGTGTGTTTTATGCACAAGCACATCTGGTTTAGGTATGTTTGTTGCCACAAGTAAGCTGAGTGATGCGTCTGCTTTCTGTCAAATTGTGTGTTTTTGAAAAAGTGACAGTTGATTAGTCTACTCTCACTGTTAAATGCTACACCCTCTAAATCTAGGTAAATCAAAAGTCTTAGATTTTCCAGTGCAACTTGCAAAGGTAGAATCACGTTAACAATCATGCTGTTTAAGGGTTCTCTATTTGGCAGAAACACAAATGTAGATCATGCTTTCTTCCTGCAGAGTGCCCCTGTACTGGTGAATGCTGCGCTTCCTGCACAGATTCTCAATCTCTTTGCATAGATTGGATATCGTGTGATAATCCTTTATCTTCTGTATGACTAAGAGCAGTCTCCTGTACAGACAGGCTTTTTTAGACTGCACACATCTTTCTGCATTTCTACACAAACATTTCCATTCCTTTCCTCCTTTAACACCTCTTCTGTGCCTCTCAGCCTGAGACACTTTGATATCAGTCCTGCACACTAGAATTTTATTAGACACCAATTTATTATTCTCTTTTAATAAAACTATAACTTCAAGCTGTTATAGTTTCAAATCATTGTAATAATGGGAAAACAGCATGCAAAATTAAGAAATAATGCTTCCCAGCAATACCTCTATTCTAATATTTCCTTTGCTGTTCCCCTATACAACTGAGCACCACCATAACACAACACCCTATACAAGAAGGCACCACCACAAAACAGCACCATATATAGACCCCAATACAAGAAGGTACCAGCATAATACAGCACCTTATATAGACTCCTACATAAGAAAGCACCATCATAATACAGCATCCTCAACAGACAAGCAGAATTCCCCTTGTTTTCTGGCTAAATTAACTCCACTCATGATGAATGTTATCTAGGGCCTCCCCCAAATATTTTGCTGAAGTTTAGTGAGACTAATCCAAGCAACACAATTAAATGATAAAAATAAAAAATAAATAAATGTTAAAAGTTGACTTATGCTTGGCATGGAGATTGGGAAAGCTGCTCTTAGTATGCTGAGTACAGAATGTGATATAGGAATTTCAGCTTTTTTCAGTCTGAAAATGTTTATAGTTTTATATAATGTTTATTATTTCTTAGTTATGATCGCCAACAGCTTGGTTTTGTGAAGGGTAAATCCTGTCTGTTTGATCTAGTAAATTTCTTTGAAAGCATAAAGGCTTTGGATGATGGACATGCAGTGCACAAGACATATACCCTGACCTGGCTAAGACCTTTGACATCATTCCTCATGATGTCATAAAAAGCTAAATACTTTAAGAATTGACTGATATGTGGAAAGATGTATAGCAAACTGGATGAAAGACAGAACATCAGGTTCCTCATCCGAAAGTATGACCAATGGTATCCTTCATGGCTCAGTGCTGAGATCACTCCTTTTTAATATTTAATTCTCAAATCTCCAAGCAGATTGCCAAGACCTCTGGTAAACAAAGTTTGGTGACATTTGTCAGCAATTGTAAACTAGGGTTCTTGTTAGGTTACCCTATATCACAGAAACCCACCAGAATGAAGTCTCCCTAATAAACTCTTTGTATACTAAAACTGAACATAAAATAAATGGTAAACAGTGTAGTATCATCAGTTTTGTTAGACAATCTCCCGCTCATCAAACTGTCTAGACAACCCACCTTAACAAAATGAAAATGTAGTTAGGGATCTAGATATCTGGGTTGATAACTCCCTCTCTTTTGACCGTCATGAAACAATGGTTGTCAGGAAATCCTTTTATTTACCAAGCTATTTGCCAAGGAAATGTCATCTAGGTCTAAAGAGGTAATCACTCCCATGTGATCATTATCGATCAGACCAATTATTGAGTGCAATGCCTCCTTTGAGGTGTAGTTCACAAAAGATATCAAACAGATAGAAAGACCCAAACAGTTCCTAACTAAAAAAAGTCAGAAACCTAAAGTCCCTGAGCTACCAATAGACTCTGGAAGCTCTATTCCATTATTAAGTGCCTTACAGACATTTGAGGGGAGATCTCTTTCTAACTTACTGCTCCATATGAGACCTAATTGTGCCTGCCCTCCTGTTTCTCCACAAGCCAAATATCTCCAGCAATACCAGAAACAGAGAGCTAAATCTTCACTGACAGATAAAGAAAACATGATGCAGGAACAAGTTTACAATGTGGCACCTCCCCTGCATGTTAAACAGTGTTGGGGTTGGGAGGGTGGCCTAATGGATAAGGTGTTTGCCTTATAAACACAAGGTGCAGGGTTTGAGTCTCACAAGGGATAATTGTCTAGGCTTGCAAGGGCACTTAACTTAGTGCTAACCTATGAACAGTAACCCACCATCTTCCTTTAGGCACAGACCAGATGACAGGTGAATATCCACAATTTTACTCCAGGATTGACCTGTATGGCTCTCTTGGAGAAAGGAGCTAATACCTGAAGGTGGGTACTACCAAAGTGAGTATGGTCATGAGACTCAGTGGCCTTCGGATATTTATGAATCTATGAATCGATACAACTTGGCCTATCAAAGCCAGAGTTTGCGTAACAGTTATTACAAGAAAAGTATCACTATCTTGTTTTAGTTTTAACCAAGTATAAACACAGAGATAAAAATGGGATGGTGCATCTGTAAACAGTTTCATGGGTTCATAGAGTTGATTGTCAAGCTTAAAACCACTTGCCTTCAAGAAACATATTTAATGTAATCCTGTTTTTATATTTTCTACTTCACAAATATGTATTATGATTATGTTTTTTAATTAGTTAATGAGTGACATTATAATTGTTAGACGAATCTTATCTGATAATTTTGGAAGATATTGCATAACATATCTGTCACATTTTTCTTCTATTATTGATATTTATTTTTTGTCTGAGGTTCATCTTCATAAAGTTAGCCTCCTTAGTTCTGCATTCCAGGCATAGACTTGAAGTAAAACCACATCAGATATTGCAAAGTCAGTTGCAAACTCTAAGTAACATACAGAGAACTGAATATAATGTCACTTCCTTCCTAAAGTCTTTTTGCATAGCTTTGTCATTTTTTCCAGTAAGGAATTTTAAATTTCCAAGTTGCTCCAGGTAACTGTTTTCAAATGATACTAAATGCAGCATCACATTCAACATTGGGTCAGATTTGAGAAGTATAAAGTGGTGTAATGATCTTGGCATGCTCTTTAGAACTGACTGGATTACAGAGCGTGCTCTCCTCGACAGAGTGTTACGTCCTGGACAGAGCATGTTCTCCTGTCTTTAGCAAATGCACACTGGTCAAAATTGAAACGGTTGTTGACATTGTCCTTAGATCATTAAAGAGGATATTGTTTTTATGACTACATTAGATAGTGGTAAACAGCATAGCAAAGTCAGGGAAAGCAGCATGAATTGTCATTCCTTCAGCAAGTGCTGCCATTTCATTTCAAAGAATGCCATCTGATTCAAAAGGAAATCTTTCAACAAAGCAAGCACACGCTGTTCCATATCTGACAGAAGCAGGTCCCCTGTTTCATTCTGGATAAGCTCCTCCCTATCTCTCTTCTCTTTACTTCTTCTGCTCCCTTCCGCACCCAACAGCTTAACTGTTGCCCTCTTTGCCCTAGTAACCACTGCCCCCCCCCCACACGCACTTTTCTCATGGCACAAAGCTACACATCCGGACTATCTCAGTACTCTATCTGCCACTAGCTCCTCCCCCAGGCATACATCTACCCCTGAGGTAACAAATACACCTTGAACCTTAGTGCGCCATCTTTAAATCCCTGCTCTCCCACTCGGCTGCTGTGTGCTCTTGCTCTGAGTCTCTTCCACCTTGTAAGTACTCATGTGTAGTTGCTGTTACCTATAACAACGTTTTTGCCTAGGATTAACAATTTCTATAATATGTGCATTTCCTGTTCGGTTGCAATTACATTTTAGAGTTATATCATTACAGGGGATCAGATAACTTATCCTGTTACCCTCGCACAACATAGGAAAAGTTCTGCTACTGTTGTTATAGGTTGTTGTTTGCCTGTGATGTTTCTATGGGAGATCTGAATTCCTCTGTGGTTAACCTTTATTGCATGCTACGTATGTGTGTTTTACCTGGTGATTTTTAACCGTTGCACTACTTTCCTACCTGCCTAGGTAGGACATTGAAACCTAGGACAGTATTAAGGTTTTGTATAACCAACACAGCTCTGCACTGTGGGATCCCTCCCTGCATTCTGTGCTAAGTAATTGGAGGTGTATGTTTTTGTGTTCGCCAATGGAGTTATGTGCTGCTATAACCCAATATGATTGTAGTACTAGGTTGTTGTCTTTAGCAACATTTACCAGGGGACTAAGGGCTTAATTCAGGTATTAATCTGTAGAGAAGGTTTCCCATGCCTTGTAAAGACTGCATACAGTAAACTCCAACTCTGCAGTACTAGCTCGGACACATGCGGGATTGGCGCCACACTTAAGAGCCCTAAACCACTGTTTAACTCAGTAGCATCCTAGAGATTGAAGCCTAGCACAATAGAACTGTTATTTTAGACTAATTACAGCTATGAACTATTTAATTCCACCCTATTTTTGTCCTACTTAAGAGTGTTATGTGTGTTCTTGAATTACGTAACAAAGGTATGTGCTTTCTATGACTCGTAGTGGCTGTAACCCTCGGCCGTTGTCTTTAGAGGCATTGTATCAAGGGATTAAGGGCACACACCAGGTATTTGCCTGAATAACCAGTATCCCTGCCTTATACAGGCTGCATACAGTAAACGCCGGCCCTGCTGTACCCGTTCAGACACGTGCGGGCTTGGCGTAACACTTTAGACTCCATATTCACTGTTTAACTTGATAGCGTCCTAAAACCAGTTAGCAAACAAATGCTGATCAAGTGCTAAATATTAACAACAGTTTCAGTGTAACTGTAAATAATACATTGTAGAAAGAATTGGACAGCTGCTAAAGGTGAATCCACCATGCGTCCGAACAACAGAAGGTCCTAATGAAAAGAGAATTTCACTGAACTAGAAAGTAGCTGTATTATGTACTAGCTACCAGTGATTTGGACATGGAAATAAGCTTTTGAACTGAAGGGTAGTGTCTACAGTCGCTAACATATCTACCATCAGATTTCCTAACTGAAACACCACCCTGGCACTAAGCGAACCAAGTAGTTTAGATATCTGTTCAGCTGCTACCTGATTTAGTACAATTTTACCCCTTTAATTTAGTTCTAATAGTACAGACATACTTTGGTATAATTTCCCTTGAAGCTGCAGAGGTAATTCTTTCAGGGAGTAGGTTTAGCAGGACCTTTGCAGTATAAACTTGGCTTCTTAACCACTTCCAGCAGGATGTAATTTATTTTCTGCGTAAGGCAGAGAAGCTAGAGAGAATGTGAAGAGGAGAGGCAATGAGTAAAAGGACAGTCACAGATACCAGTTTCCTGGTATAGGCAGCATACAAAATACTTTACAAATATGCAGTGTTAAACAGGGATGTGTAGCTTTAAAACATATTTTAAAACTGTTAGAAGTTTAAAAACTCTAGGCAGCATACAAAATACTTTAGAATTATGCAATGTTAAGCAGGGATGTGTAGCTTTTAAAACAGTTTAAAACAAGCTTCACCACTGGGAGCATAAGTATATCATCACTGTTGTAGCGGTAAACCCTTTATGTAGGCTAACAGCATTTGAAAGTTACTTTCCATGAATTGAGGAGCTGTCTGTATACTGTATGTCTGTAAACTGTTGAGTTGTGTTAAACTAGTGCCACAACCCTGTTAGGTGGTTAGAACTCGTTGTAATTTAGACACTGCAGCAGCCACCCTTCCCTTTCTCTATACCCACTTATCTTGCCTTCTAAGCCCTTCTCCAGGCCACGATAAACCCACATTTCATAGGCTTCCCAGCCCTGGGCTCTACAAGGAACCTTGCTGTAATTACAAGGTTTGGCCACTAGATAGAGACCTGAATCCACCTAATATCCCCTGCCTTATGACCAGCTCCTAATCAACCATCCAGTGTATTGTACTCTTAACTTTTACTTTCTACCCCTCTCCCCCACAACCATATCTGCTTCCTCACCTCTAGTCCTTTTAGCCTATATTCTCCCTCTGTGCACTCTGCTTACTTGTCCAGCTATCTACACAGCTGATTGTTCCCAACCCAACCTGTCCTGAAATTCACCTTCCTTTGGCTCCACCCACTCCATTCGCCCTGCGGGCTCACTCTGCTCCCCTACCCTGCCCCCAATTCCCACCTGCCCCCAGCACTCCTACATTTATACTCACCTAACCACACCCCCTCATTAACCTCCACCCCCACACATCACAACCAACCAACCAACCAAACACAGTCTGTCTTTACATTCAACCCCCCACTCCCAACCCACCACTTCCCCATAATTCACTCTCTTGGATCTCCCCACCTACACTCTCTAACGCCAGTACTATTTACCCCACAATGTCTCCACTAACTCCCATCTTATCACCAAAACCTAGACCACTTTACTACCTCATACCCCCACTTGTAATACTTTATCTTCTCACCGCCTATGAACACCACTACCTACCTAGCTCTCAGTATCCTACATCCAGTACCACTGCTAGCAACCACCCCCACTACCCCACACCATTACTACCCCTCCTTTTCTCTAATTCTACTATTCCAAAACCTCTTCATCCCCTATGAGCTACCTATATAAACCCTAGCACTAAATACTATCACCAACTCCTACTAAAAATCCACAAACTAGTAAGAAAGTCACAATCAACCCTTATAGCTGATGGCAACATCCACCCTAACCCAGGCCCAAACTTACCCGATACCACTAGCTCCACAAATAACACTGTCTCCAATTTACGGAGCTCATATAATGCCCTTAATTCATTACTAGTCTGCCACCTAAACATCAGAAGTATAAATAATAACATTCACTATCTGCATGCCCTTCTGGACATGCACTCCCCTGACCTATTATGTCTTACTGAAACCTGGCTCAAACCCATTATTCCTGATAATGAGATTATACCCCCCAACTACAATATAATAAGACTTGACCGGCAAGGCAGGAAAGGTGGTGGAGTAGCCATCATGTATAAATCCACTCTACAAGTATCTACTATCAGTACCCCACAAAGCCTGATAACTAGCAATCTGAAACACTCATAATAAAAGTCCAGCTTAACAAACACAAACTTATAAACATTGCATGTATCTACATTCCCCCAGGTGACAACATAGTCACCTTAGAAAGTACCCTCCAATGGCTATCCACTAACCACCCCCAAGAAACTATTATTCTTGGAGACTTCAATATCAACTGGAAAACCTATTCATCAAACTTCCCCACCACCCATATTAACTTACATGGCTTCTCCCAGATTATAACTTCCCCTACCAGAATCAATAAGCCCAATAAGGAAAGCATCCTAGAGTGGATACTAGTAAACAACGAACCCCAGTTATATAAATCAGGCACCCTACCTGAGGACATGAGTGACCACTTCCTAACCTATATAATCAGAAAAAGGAATGACATGCCTCAGCAAACCACCTTTAAAACCATTAGAAACACAAGAAACTTTAACCTCACTAATTTCCAGACTGAACTTAACTCATGCAAATGGTCCAATCTGAAATTACTTCCCCTTGATGAAGCAGTCTCAGATTTCAGTGCTAAATTCCTAGCCATCTTAGACAGGCATGCTCCCAAACAAAATATCAGAACCAAAACAAAATAGCTCCATGGATAACCAAAGGTACTAGACAAAAACTAATTACTAGAAATGCAGCATGGATCTCCTGGAGATCCACCAAATCCTCCCAGGACTACATTAGATACAAACAATTAAGCAATGAGGCAAAAAAATCCACTATGCTAGACAAACAAACCTACTATTTCAATTTACAGAAAGATACCAAAATCAACCACAAAAATTCTGGTCAGGCCTTAATAAACTGCTCCATCCAGGTAAATCCTCAACCCCCACCCCCTCAACTACCTTACATCTACCCCCTAAAAGTGTAACAGAGGCCTTTAATACTTTCTTTACAGAAACAGTTAAGTCCCTAGCTAATAACCTACCTCCCAACACCTCCAACACCACCTCACCCACTCTGGAACATGTACTTCCCTTCAAATTTGATCCTATCCCCATAGACTATATTAAATCCCTACTTAAGAAACTCAAACCCACCACCCTGGCAGCAGACTTACTCCCTGCAGAATTTCTACAAAAGGCCACTAATGAAATAGCATACCCTATCTCCATCTTAATAAATTGTACTATCCACGAATCCTATGTCCCCTCCATCTGGAAAATCTCCCACATTATTCCACTTCACAAAGGCAGCAACTCCACTGAACTCTCAAACTATAGACATATAGCCATCCTATCTCCATTAGCCAAAATAATGGAAAAATGTATACATAAGCAAATTCTAACTCACCTTATCCAGAACACTCTCCTAGCCCCATCCCAGCATGGATTTAGACCTGCCCATAGTACCACTACAGCACTCCTTCTCTCACACAATAAATCAAAACTGTAATCACAACAAGCTCTCCTCAGCCCTCTTTCTCGACCATTCCAAAGTATTCCATATGGTGAATTAGCACCTACTCCTAGACACACTAAAATCACTCAGCCTAAACAACCCAGTAATCAACTGGTTCCACTCTTACCTGCATGGCAGACAACAAGCTGTATTATGAAAAGACAATCTATCCCCCCTTCTACCAATCACCCTTGGTGTCCCCCAAGGATCCATATTAGGCCCCCTGCTTTTCTCCATATTCATCAATGACCTACTTCAAAGTTATCCCAGATGCAACATGTATTCAGTATGCAGATGACTCTACCCTTATCTGTTCTGCCACCACCCCCTCAGAACTACAATCCCTATCCCAAATCACCTTCAACAAAGTAGAGGACTGGCTCAATAATCGCCATCTCCTATTGAATCCAAATAAAACCAAACTATTACTTTTCTCCCCTCCCCGTAAATTCACATCACCAAATATTACAATCTCATCCAATAATGGCACCATAATCTCTCCAGAACTGTGCAGAAAACTTCTTGGTGTAATAATTGATAATAATTTGATGTTTGACACTCATATAGACAAAACCATTAAAACAGTTAACAAAAAACTAGACTCCTTGTATAGGATTAAACAATTCCTAACCCCACCTGCCAGAACAGCCATAGCTCGAACACATCTTCTACTGACCCTTCTCTACGCCTCACCCTCGTAAACCTAAGGAAAGCAAACCTAAACAAATTAGCTAGCTGCTATAACAATATAGCTAGATTTGCCACAGGCACAGCCTACAGAACCCATCACTGCCAAAATTTTCAGACATTAGACTGGCTAGAATTACCCAGTCAACTGCAGTACAACCAACTCATAGTTATTCATAAAATCCTCTACAACCTAACAGTACCCCCATTCTGACAAATATTATCACCCCTACAGCAACCTAGCATCCCTCCGTTCAGCCAACAAAATGCATGTGCAATCTGCCAAAGCCAACAACTCAGCCAGAGAATCATTATTCTCCAACTCTGCTGGAAAAAATGGAACTCGCTCCCCCCAGATCTTACCACAACGTCCTCCTTACAATTCAAATTATCCCTAAAGAAACACCTACACAGGCATTGGCTATGTCCATGTCTAAACCCAGACTAACCCAATAAAAACACAACTCAAGTAGGTAAAATACACAAGAAGAATAACTTCCTTAACCTATATGAATAAAGTCTCTTAACCTAACCTACCCAGACTATATATACTTCTCAACAACCTTTAGAACAATATTATAAGGATGTTAACTTGCTATTCTAACCATTCGAATGCTATGTGTTTAACTCTTCTATAATAATCTGTTATCCTAGCCATTCTAAGGCCATGTTTTTAACCTTTCTATATCTAATTTCTAACAACTCCCCTACTTAACTAACCACCTTTTTCTCCTGATTGTAATCTGTGACATCAATCTGTGTAACATGTCATTCTATACACTCCAATGCTGTGCAATGATTTCTGTACATATTTCATACTATAAACCTACAAAGATGCTAAACTTCAATGTAACTATATATATATATATATATATATATATATATATATATATATATATATATATATAAAATCACTTTTTTAAATTTTTACATTTTAAAATTTTCAATGTAACCATAAATATTGATTGTCATTTTTTTGCACATGTGGAGCTTTTCTCCCCGGGCCTCCGCAGAAAATGGACATGTATCCAATCGGACTCTCCCAGTTAAAAATGTAAAATAAATAAATGCATTTTTGTCTTTCTTCATAATTTTACACAGGCAGGCTAATTGGAGTAAAATTCTTTGGGTCTGACGTAATCCTTCATAACTACGATACCCACACTGGTACCCCATACCAGGGAGACTTTAAATATTACATATTATTTAATATTATGGATAGATTTTTAGTTAGTTAGTTTTTCTTTGATTTAGTAAAGAATACCATCTGGTACACTGTGGGATGCATGAAATTTGATTTTTTAATTTTATTTGTGGAACATTTGACATATCGTTAATTATAAAAAGGGTATAGTTTTTTGTATATAACACTTTTGCCCATCTTTGATTATTGTGAAGGTCTGTATACACTTTTTCTGTATATATGTTTGCTACGTCATGTGGCTAGGTAATCACTTTACTATTTTTAGATAGCATGTTACATTCACAATATTCCCTTTCAGTTCTTTGATGCGATTAAATTATATAGGTTCATAGGTGTTTACTAGGCTAATGACCAGAAGGGCTTTTTAAAGCCTAGCCATGCATCCCAAATCTCTGACGAGTTCTGATACCCTTGATAAGTGTAAGCATGGGCCTGGGAGTTGAATCATTTACAGGTTACCTGTTTGCATCAGAGACATAGGTGCCAAACCAGAGATGAATTTCCGGTTTCCCATCCAATTGTCCAAGTTGCACTTGAATTGGATTAGGGAGGAACTCTGCTTCACATGGATAGGGAGCCTGTTCCATAGACAGGGTAGTCTCTGGGATGCATGCCTATCTCTCCAGCAGGTTCAATTTATATCACAGGCAAGGTTTAAGTCTTTAGAATTGGTAATTCTGGTACTGTTTGTTTTGCAGATATGCAGGAGGTCCATTAGAGTATGGTCTGACAATGCCCTGTATGCCAGGTATAGATCTCCCCTCAAAGGCCTGTAGGAGACAGAATACAAGGATAGGGCCTTGAGGCTGTCTGCATAGGACATATTACTTATGCCATGTGTTCTTATAGTGAGGAACCTCTGTGGACATCCCAGTTGTTAGATATGCCTGGTTAGGTACATACCAAAGGGGGCATTGTACTGAATGATAGGTCTGATAAATGCCGAATACAGTGGAACAATGACTTCCTTGGATTTAGATGTCATACTTTGTTTATAAGTTGAGCAACATAGAATGATTTCCTCACCACTGTAGACACGTGATGATCAAAGGCTAGATTACCATCTATGTGTGTCCCTAAGTCCCTGACTACTGAGTCAACTCTAAGGGGTGTTTTGTCAATATGATAGTTACCAGGGATGGATGACTTCCCAAAGGATACTATTATGCATTTCTTGGCATTTAATTTTAGTCCACGGCTCTGACAGTAGTTATTTGTCTGTGTCAGCCCCTCCTGGAGAACATTTATGTCAGTGTGAGATTCAATGAGAACTCCTAATTTGCAATCATTTGCAAATGTAGCCAGTCAGAGACCATTGCCATTGGCCTTGACTTCTGAAAAGTAAATTCCAAAAAGCCACAGTCCAAGGACTGATCGCTGAGGGACCCACTTGTGACTGGCTCTTGGTAGAGGTAGACTCCCCAATTCTAACTTCCTGGGTCCTGTCTGTGAACCAGTTGGCTATATCTAATAGTATTTTTAATTTCAGTCTCTGATATTAAGGTGTGTTCATCATCAGATCCAGAAGATTTGTTAAAAAAACAAGTAGGGTCTTTACTGTATGTACTCTATGCTAGCTTTTCTGACTAAGATCATTTTGCTCCCTGATGCAGGTTTGATCATCTACTGCCATCGATGACACTCCTTCTATGTGTTATGACATCATCATTATACACTTGCATGTTTCTTTACATATGTGATCTGCCCCACAGCTCCTGTGCATATATGCACATGTGGCCTTGTACTAATTTATAGCTTGCACTAAAGTGTGGCACAGTTCTAAAGAACCCAGTGCAATGCAGTTAATTTTCCTGCTGTGGTGCATCTCCTAGTTTCCTTTCATCTGAATTAATGCATCACTGTGATCACCTACAACTAGTTTAGAATTCCTTAGTTCAGCTGCTAACTTGAGTCTTAGAGTACCATCAACTTATGCCAGTATTGCATATCATCTGTAAAGTTATAATCATGGTTTAATAGGCAGTACTTGGTTTGGTCTCCACTATTTCAGGGCCTGCTGACCTGGTACTAGCTGACCTGATCCCTGCTGTCTCCCAGGGGCTGTTAGTAGTTCTGGCGGTGCGACTTGAATTTTCTAGGCTATTGGTTTTTCTACACGGAGATTTGCAGCTCTGGAACTTATTACCAACACACCTTCAAGTGCTCCTTAGAGTGATAGTTAAATAGTAACCTAAGAGTAACTTCTTGATTGTAAAGCAGTTCATAAGTCGTTGCTTTCTACATTGTTTTATCAAGTTATATTCATGTTATTTCACTGGTCTTGCTGTTCTATATTCATATGTTATTTTATCTTTCATTGATTTCTAATCAGCTCATTTTACTTGTACAGTACTTGGGCTCAAGCACTTGTATAAGCTTGAGGTTCTGAGATTAATGGTCAATCCTGGGTCACCAAGTATCACAGGAAGATGCCCTGCTACTCTGCGAATCAGCCAGCCTACGTGGGGTAATTTTGTTAGAATAAGTAGCACCTCTTTTTCTGATGTATGAATGCTTAATCTGATGATTCTAAGGGTTTTTGTGCTGCATATTTGCGTTTTACCAGTACGTGTTCATGAATGCAGTGTTCATGAATGCAGAAGTACCCTTAGCAGACTTATTTGGGTAATTGAGCATAGTATCCCAAACTGAATACATAATGTCATTTAGTGCTATGGGGTTTATACTGGTAAATTCAAGAAACGAAGATTTATTTATCCTTGAGTTTGATTTTACTCTTAAATTAAAGATGATGGTATCATAAATTGTGCTACTTACTGAGGCTATAACTATGGGTGAGATGTACTAAGATCCCATACTTATCAATATTATATGTAAAATATTGCTGTCCCTAGTTAGATGTGTTAGAATGTGCACTATTTATTCCAAATGTTCAACTTCAACAGCAGTCTTATAGCCCACTTCTCACTCTGTTAACCTGCTCTATTTAGCCATTACTCTTTGCATGAAAAGTGTTTTCTAATGTCCAGAAAGAGCTTTGTACCCTTCATTTTGTAGCCAGGCCCACTACTTCTGTCACTTCTGTCTTTTTAATTTAATTTCTTCATTTGTTAGCTATTATATATGTACATGAGGATGTTTACACACACACACACAC